>NW_015161974.1:280609-286111 GCF_001447785.1 Gekko japonicus | reverse complement strand
GGGGGGGAGGAGAGGTTTGGAAGGGGTATTTCAGAGAGAGAGAGCACATTCAGCAGGGGGGGGAAGCCTTTCTCCATACTCATTTTTCCTCTTCTTTTTTTTTTTAAAAAAATGGATTGAGGGACAGTCACATGGACCTCCGTGTAACGTCTCTGTTTGTTCATGGAGCCTCAGGGAAAACTTGGAGAACCCTCAAGACAAGAAGTGGGGAAAGGGGGAAAGTTATGAAGGGAAGGGTTGGAAATGAGTAGATTTGATGCTGGTGGAAAAGGAAGGAGGGGTTTCTTTTGACCACCTAACCAGGCTATGCTGGTGGTCATAAGGGAGGAGCCATAGTAAGAAGGGGGACTGGGTGATGGTGAATTAAAAAAGCTGCCTGCATCCTGTCCATGGTGTCGATGCAGCACTGAAGGAAGAAACAGCAGCCTGCAAAAAGTTCGCAGCAGACTCATGCTACGATGATCCTGGATTCATGAAACCACATCCAAAGACTTCCCTTAAGCGGTTGATTCATATATACAGACACACCAACACATCATGGTTCATGTCTAACTCCTTCAGGTTTTACCTTGGGGATTGTATAACCCAAAAGCTGCACATCTTTGATCGGGGCATGAGGAACCCCCATGGGTACCACATTTGCAAAGCGCTGGATTTCATGGATGACAGCATTTGTGTAAGGAAGCCTGTCCCGATCTTCGTACTTGATGCATGGATTATTTCTGAGAACAGTGTCCAGTTCCGCTTGACATTTCTCTAAGCAGCAAAGATGGAACCTTATGTTAATAGTGACTTCAACTGGCATTATGCATATTATCTTCTTCACTTTAATCCTTTTCTTCTTCCACCCCATTTTTGACAGTTCACATTTGTCTAAGAAGAAGAATTTGAGTACACACAACAGTTTCTAAGAGTACATTAAGTTGTTTCACCCCTTTATCACCACTGTGACAATCTTCTCAATCCAATATTGGTAGCTGGACAGTTATTCCAATTTATACATTATGGAATACATAGGCTGAGTCTGAAATCCGCACACTGTGTAATATGTAACAGTCAGATGTGTGTTGTGGGTTCTTCCCAGTTCCCACTCATGTCTTGCCTGATTTGGATCAGACCAGCAGGGTGCACGGAGAAGGAATTCACCCTTATCCCTGTGCTGTTTTCCTGACCTAGGACAGTCCTAGGAGGAGATGCTATTTGACCTCTTGGGAAAACCTATAGTCTGGCTATTGATATTACACATAATGAGTGATCTCTGGATGCCACCATCAGTTTCGATTCTTCTAACTCTTGGAGGTGGTCACTTCCCTGTGGGATGAGGAATTGACCAGCCAAGCCAGCCAGCCAGCCACTTCCACTTTTGTTTGTTTCAGTACTAAGGGAAACTCCAGGGGGAAAAAAAAGAAAAGAAAGCATGTTACTGAATTACAGAGCATTGCTAAGGAGTAAGTCATAGCCTCGTACTGTTTTGGTTTGCTTTTGGAGAGCTACATTGTGTAGCTTGATCTCATCAGATCATGGAAACTAAGCAGGGTTGGCCCTGGTTAATACTTTCATGGGAGACCACTGAGGAAGCCCAAGGTTGCTACACAGAGGTGAGCAATGGCAAACCACCTTTGTTTGTCTCATGTCTTGAGCACGCTACAGGGTCATCGTCAGTCAGCCATGACTTGATGGCACCTTCCACCACCACCGAGGGCCAGTATTAGAGTTTGGTGTTGCTAGGTTGCCACCAAGGGCCAAGCCCCACTAACTCTTCATCCACTTTGATGGAGTAGCAGCCATGTCTCCATCACTCTTCCTCTGGGAAGTGGCAGCAGGTCCCAGTTCTGTCCTTGGCATTGACCTGTATTGCACCAAGGCATCAGCCATTCTTGTCTAGGAACAGAGTGAGCTGAATACTTGCTCACTTGCCTGGACAAGCAAGTGGGTACTATGGCAGCATCTGCCTCCAGGAAGAGTGCTTTAAGTTCCAAAACCACATGACCGAATGAAATAAACCATCATATCTGAAGGTCCGATCCACCGAAGCCTGAATGAAAGCTTTTCAAGAGGATGTTGACAATGATGTGCAACCTCAATCCATTTATGATTTTAGACAAATTATTAACACTACCCCCATTAGGCATTTACCAACCTTGGACCTCTGGGAACATCATCATGTAGAGCAAAGCCCACAGAAGTGTTGATGAGGTTGTCTCTGATCCAGCAACAAACAGATCGATCAGAATAATAATCAGGCCTTCCTCTTCAAAACTTGATCCTTTATCCTCTGACTTCCATGGGGAAAAAAATACAGAACAGTTTTGGGGTTTTTTTAGAATGAGATGCATGGCTAAATGGAGTCTAAGGGCTGTTTCATAAAGATATGTCAGGCCCCGGTCACACAGGCCGGATATCGCAGGGGGGAGGCGTGGCTGTTTGCCCCGGAGTGAACTACCGTGCGGCAGCGGGATCAAACGTCCTGCTGACGTCCCGTGGTTGGGGGGGAGGTGCCGGGGAGGTGCCGATCATACCTCACTCCTGCGGCGCAGCAAAGAAGCGGATCGGCAGGGTTTTTTTTTTTAAATCCAAGTGTTCGCATGCTCCGTTGGGTGCTTGTGCGCATCCCGTGGAGACTTGGGGGGGGGACCTTTTCGCGACGGGACATGGGCGGGCACCGGATGCCACCGGAAACATGATCAGACGCCCGCCCTTGCTCCGCGGTTTCCAGAAACTAGTACCTCGGAGGTACTAGTTTTTTACCCTGTATCTTCGGCGGGAAGCCTCAGGTGAGCCACGGGAGCTCTATGCTTCCCAGATGTGGCGCTGTGATCACGCCCAGAAAATCCGCCTATCTTCCGTCTCTGTAGCATGGCTAATGCTCCGTGTGACCGCAGCCTTAGTGTGGGAAGACAGTTGGCAGCCCAATCTGAATATGTGGTAAAGTAACCAAATGAGCAATAGAGAAATGTAGGTGGATCCAAATCTGACTTGAACTATGCCAGTTTTTTAATACTGTTAGTATGGTAGCAGCTTGAATAGCCCCAGCTTGCCCCACACTCAGCAGAACGTGGAAGCTAAGTGGGATCAGCCATGGTTAATACTTGGATGGGAGACCACCAGGAAAGACTGAGATTGCTTTGCAAGGAAAGGTAGTGGCAAACCGCCTCTGCTCCAGGAAAGGCAAACCACCTCTGGTCATCTCTTGCCTGGAACACCCTGTGGATGGGGTTCACCGTGAGTCACTTGTGGCATGTTCTTCTACATTGTTGGAAATGTTGAGATCTGACCATACTCTGGCTTCTCATTGTGTACTTGAATTTCCTAGTGGGGGGGACAGCAAGGGAAGAGAGATAGTGACTCATCAGATAGGTGTTTGACAGGGATATATGACTTAACATCACATAAATCTGTGAAGTTTTTCTTTTGGGTTGGGAGTGTCAAATAGTAAATTTTAGATATTGCTTTAAAACTCCAGCCTATTCATTGCAGCTCATGTATTTCACATATTGAAGATTGATGTATATTTGAGAAATATTTGGAGCCTTATGTGATGTTAAGTCATATATGATTCATATTTGTTCATCCATTTTCTTTAATTACAATAATTTGGATGGCATTTAAAGGCCCATTGCTTGGGTTGACACAAATGGTTTACCTGCACTGTTAACCTCTAGTTTTTACAATAGAGCAGTGAACCTCAATATGATGCACCCGGACACTATGCTGCCCACTAATGTGTTTGCTTGCTTCTCCCCAAAACAAAGATCCAGCCCCGGCTTTCCTTCATTTCATTGGCCCAGGAGATGTTTCAGAAAAACCCAGGAGGCACCAGCTTTTTGTCTGCAGGGAACAGCCATTTGGGAGCATCACAGGAAGAGGCTTAGCTTGAAATCTCCTAACCTCTTGTGGAAACTCCCCAAGTTCTATCATTGGTCCAACCACCCCCGTGGCATCCATTTTGTTGTACTGTCCATTCCCTACTCTCAAAAGTTGAGAAGTTCCCACAGGCTCGATATGGATGGAAACCCCTGAGTTAGAGGAACAGGACTGCAACTAAAAACCTTGTGATCTGTAAACTTTAAAGAAATCTGAAAATGAAAGAGATGAAACGGACATTTTAAATTTGCCCATATGGTGCTGAAATGTCAAAAAGCCCCAGATCTGAAGTTTGAATCTGAGGAGTTTATAAATTCCAGATGAACGTTCAAAATTTGGATTACATTCCACATCTTGGTACGGGGGGAAAGTCACATATTCAAGAACATTTTCATGCACCTTCACATGGAAACTTGGGCCTAGAACCGAGATACCTTCTGTATTTCTTCCAAGTATGCATCAATGTAGTCACGGTGCTGTCCAGGAACAAGTGTTGCCCTGTGCTCCTCCTGCTCTTCCGTCTTCCGAAAGGAAGGCAATGACCTTATCTGCATTCTTAAACATCCTCTGATGGGGTAGAGGAAGCCTCCTTACCAGTGGCACTGCATTGTAAAGCTGTTGGCAAGCAAAAGAGCCAATATTAAATTTGTCCAACAACATCTCGTTGTGCTTGGGCAAGAATCTAGTGCTCAATCACAGGATCATAGGCCAAGTTCAGACTGGCAATTTGAAGCACTAGGGAGTCATGGCAAAGAAGACCCGGAACAGACCAGGAATGGCTTGTCCGCGGTATTCCCGTTCACACTGCAGCGAATGAAGCGGGAGGATACCGTGGAGGAAGCGCAAGGGAGCATTTGCACTGTCAGCCCGCCCCTGGCGGACTGTTAGCAGCTGTTTCTCTGCTCCACTGCATGCGCCTATGCGCATGGGCGCATGGGGGCCTGCCGCGGAAACAGCCAGCGCCTATTGTCTTTTTAAAAAAATAAGTTTATTTGTACGTTTTCTATTACATAAAATAATGAACAGAGTAATACATATACATTTGTTGGAAGTACAAATGGAAGATCTTCTAACAGTTTTTTTCCACCCAGTTATAAACTTTCTGCCATCTATTTTGAAAAATTGTTTCATCTTTCCCTGAAAGAGTCGTATTCAGTTTATCTAGTTCAGCTATTTCAATAATTTTATCCCTTAGCTCTTCTTTGTTGGGTATCGTATCCTTTTCCCATTGTTTTGCAATTAATATTCTTGACATGGTAAGTATATACAATATGAGAAATCATGGGAGGATATTCATTTTTATGGTAGCAATTCTTCTCATAAAATAAATATGTAGATCGTGCCATTTATTTAGATCTTTTCTTATTTCTTCTAGTAAAGCTAGGTAGTTATTTTTATATAGATTTTTATTATTATTTGTTACTAATACACCTAAATATTTAGTTTTATTTACCACTTGAATGTTTGAAATTGTTTGTATTTTAATTATCTCTTCTTTAGAACAATTTTTCGTCAAGATCTTAGTTTTATTCAAATTAATCTTTAAGCCTGCCACTTGACTATAGTTTTGTATTTCATTCAGCAAGTATGGCATGGATGTTATCAGATCTTCAAGAATAAACACCAAATCATCAGCAA
>NW_015161974.1:259498-280155 GCF_001447785.1 Gekko japonicus | reverse complement strand
CAGGAATGAAGATGAAGTCAGCAAAGATTTTTCTCACTTTGCTGTTTGTAAAATGAGCCCAGAAGGTCAAATGGAAGGAGAAAAATAAACGTGAAAGAAAACCAGCATAATCAGCACAACCAAAGCTAAGTTTATTTTCTTTACAGTTTGAGTGGGGGGGGTAATAGGGTATTAAATCAATTAAGCAACAGAAAGTGGCAGCGGGAGATAAGAAACAGTCTTGAGCTAACTCTGATTTAAAAAGCGGCTATCAACATAAGAAGCTCATATAGTAGAAAAGAAAGTTATTAGGAGGGGGGGAAACAGAAGTAGAAGTAGAAAGAAATGTAAAACATTGATTATCTGAATGATTCTCCTCTGTCGCTTTAAGGAAACTGAAAACAGCTGAATCCAATCAAGCTAGGAAGGTGACACTGCAGAACACTGGAGCGGAGGCAGAGCAGAGCCGAGGGGAGAAAAGATTACGTGGCTGACGTAATGTAATGTGACAAGAAGCTCTCCAGGAGGGACGCAAAGAGGAGTGAAAGGACGAAAGAAGCCAAAGGACTGGAATTAAAGCACAGTGAATGCAGAGAAGCCACACAGTGGAACAAAATCGTCTGGGTGGAATAGACCCTATAATTGTTCAATAGTGAGAGAAACTTGCCTCCTTGGGTTACGCTGCTGTGATCAAACAAAAGGGGGGGAGAAGGGTGAGAAGGGATTTCCAGGTGGAACCATTATCTAAAAGACTAACAAGATCAAAGTTAGGAAACAGGAAAGGATACTGATATAAAAGTAGACATAAAATTGATATAAAGTACAAAATTAATGGCTAACAAGTGACTCCCTAGATTAGTTAACTTTAATATAGATTAAGTAATGGTAAACCAAAAATTAATTAATTATCAAATTAATTAACCAAGTAGTAAATAAATTAATAAAACCTATTAAATACCTGTTATAGGGCTTAGTTGATATTTTTGACATCTAATATAAATTGAAAAAAAGATTAGATCAATTAATAGCTGTGAAATAAAAGATAAATTAATTAAAAACAAAATTAAAGTTATTAATACTATTTAACGATTCTGAGGGAATAGCTCTTCACATTGAATAACGATACTAGTTAAGTGATATGAAAGTTGCTTAATTATTAAATTAATAAATCAAATTGTTTAACCAATATGATTAATATAAATTATGGCATCTGGAGCAAGCAGGAAAACATCTACAGCATCCCCTAGCCAGATAGCAGGACTATCACAATTTAAAACAATGTTACAACGGTGGAGTTGCAAAATATCATACAAAATATTCTTCAACAGGCTGCACAGCAAAACGCAGATGATATAAAAAAGAATTAGAACCAATACAAAACAAATTAGAGCAAATCGCAACACAATTAAAAATGATACTGAGGAAATTAAACTAGAAATTTAAAAAACTAACAAGGTGTACAAACGACTTAGAAGAAAAAGTTGAAGATATAGATCAAGATATACAGGACAAAATCAAAAACCAACAAAATTGAAGAATCATTAATTTTATTAGAGATGGAAAAGGCAGGAACTATTCTTAGATTCCAAAATATATCTGAAAAAATAGACAAAAACTTTAAAAAAGAATTAATTCAAAACATCACAGAACAGTTTAACGTGGGAAGTGAAAAAGAAATAACTGAAGATGTGGAGGCCATCTATAGAAGAAACTCAGCATATGCAAGAAGACATAAAACTCCAAGAGAGGTACATATAAAATTTTACAAAAAAGCAATGAGATCAAATATTGCAGGAAGCAAACAAAAAAACTGATAATAGCGGGAGAAGAAATAACGATCTTAAAACATATCCCATGGCGCGTACGAGAGAGACGTCAAAACTATACCATATTAGCTAACTTATTAAGGAAAAATGGGATACAGTATAGATGGCAAATTCCAGAAGGACTCCTATTTATATACAAAATGAAGAGACATAAAATAGATTCCATCTTTAAATTAGAAAATTTTCTAGAGAGAGAAGGCGAAGATTTAGGATGGCAAAGGCAATCTGACTAAGAGGATGATACAGAAGAAGAGGAAGAAGGAGAAGATAGAGAAGACAGAGAAGATTTGGAAGAAGCAATGAGTACGGCCAAAACACAAGTAGTACAGAAGGGTCATGAAAAGAAAAAAGATTATAAAAAACAACAATTAAAATATAAAACACAATCTCAAATCCAGCCAGCACCTATTATCAACTACTGCGGGTTGTTCCCGCCTTAGCAGCGCTTGCATTCACACATCAGGGAACTGAAATCAACCCGCTCTACACACGGTTTGCTACCACTTTCACCTGGTACTTTTTAAACTCGGGAGGGAAGCGGCACAAGATGGCTTGAGTACAGCTGGGGGATGCCTGACAGATGTGCCTGTGTGAACCCGCCCCTTTAATCCGCTACTGAAACGCTCCTGAAACATTTCGCTGCCGGGCCAAACGGCCAGTCTGAACTTGGCCATAGAGTTGGAAAACGGTTTTATAGGCCAACCCCCTGCTCAGTGCAAAAAACCCAAAAATACAGGATTCTGGACAGGTAGCTCTCCAACCAACTACTTGGGCTCCCCTCCACAGAGACCTTCACCATCCTCCTAGGCAAGTGAAGGATACATTACTAAACTGCCCTTAATATTGGGAAGCTTCTCCAGTTTGGTGTAGTGGTTAGGAGTGCAGACTCTTATCTGGGAGAACTGGGTTCGATTCCCTACTCCTCCAGATGCAGCTGCTGGTATGACCTTGGGTCAGTGATGTTCTCTCAGAGCTGTTCTCTCATGAGCAGTTCTCGAAAGAGCTTTCTCAGCCCCACCTACCTCATAGGGCCTCTGATGTGGGAAGGGGAAGGGAAAGGAGATTGTAAGCTGTTCTGAGACTCCTTCAGATAGTGAAGGGTGGGGAATAATTCCAATCTCCTCCTCCTCCTCCTTCTATTCAACTCAAGTTTACTTTCTAGCAAATGAAGCCTACAAGATCTAATCAGGCCCTCTGAAGCAACAGAAAACAAGTCAATCATCCTCTTCCATGCAACTGCCCTTCAGATATCTATAGAGTGCTATCACCTCCCTACTCAATGTTCACTTCTTTGAGCGAAGCATGGTAGTTTCTTCAAAGTTTCAGCATGAAGATTGTTTTCCACACCCCTGATCAAGCCCAGTGTCAGTATACCCAGAAGTGGGGCAGTTTCTAGGGCCCAGGGCTTCTGTCAGGACCCACGGCTGCTGACTCCCTACCCACACATCTCCTGATGCCTTCACTCCTGGCCTTCCCCTGCCTGCTTGCAGGTGCCTTGTGGCCCATGTTCCCGGCTGCATAGGTTGCCTCACTCTGCCGAGGAAGGGTATTTGAGTGGTGCACACAGCAGCAGTGTTCCTGGTGGTCATAGCAATGGTACAGCTGCACCCACTGCCCAGCACTGTTGAGGAAAGGGTGTGCAAGCAGTGTGGGTGACTGAGACTGTAGGTGGTGGGAAAATTTGTGAGAGGGTCAGGGAAGGATGCATAAATAGATAGGGGCCCATGAGTGGGTGGGCCGGAAGAGGGCCTGCTGATGGTCATGGGGAGGTCTGGGCTTTTTGCCCAGGACCCTCCAAAACCTTAAAACTGGCCCTGCCCTGACTATGTTCTTTGCTTTCTTCTGAACCCACTTGGGTAACTCTGAAAGTTGTTGTAGGCTGTCACTTTGGTTCAGAGGATAAATCCTAACCTGAAAAGAATGTCCTCTCTCCATGTTACCTGCCATAGTGACAGGTAGAAGTGGGGTGCGGTCAAAAGGTGAGACAATTCTTGTAGTATCATTCCTCTGCTTTTCTTTAATCTTCAAGGTCCTCTGTTCTCCAGTACATTTTGGAAACTGAAATTCCCAGAACTTAAATGGTCAATTTCAGATATTCTGGGAAATACTATAGACAAGGGGCAGGGCCCGCGATACTCGCGGGGGGGAGGCAGAGGAAGCAGGAGGAGGAGGTAAGTACCCCCCATCCCGCTGGTTCCCCTGTCTCCTCCACCCCCCCTTGCCTTTCCTCCCCCTTGCCTCCCCCCGGCTCCTCGCCGTTCCCCCCCGCCCCCAAAGCGAGGGCCGGGCGGCGTGCCGTTTGGCTCTCGCTGCTGGTTCCCCCCAGCCCCGAAGCATGCACCGAGGGGCATGCCGCTCAGCCCTCGCTCCACACATCGGGGGCACCTGGGGGGCAGGGAGATTTTCCTGCACATTTGGGGCAATCCCCAGATGTGCAGAAAAATCTAAAAGCTGTAAAAAAAACTATAGGGGGGATACTTAAATCCTCCCAAAAGTAAAGCAAAGCATTCCCTGCACATGCGCAGGGGACACTCTGTGAGTTTTGGGGGGATTTAAACATCCCCCGGTGTTATTTTCCAGGTTTAGGATTTTTGTGCACACGTGGGGACCGCCCCACGTGCGCACAAACCTCTCCCTCCCCCCCTGGTCCCCCCGATGTGCGGATTTAAGTATCCACACACCAGGGGGCGACTTGAGAATTAGATATATAGATAGAATGCACTGGGAGAGAGAGGGAGTGGAAGAACAGAGAAAAATGAAGAGGGACTGGAGAACACTCACTTATCCCTAGCTAAAGCTTGAATTTGGCTTAACTAGGGTTCCTGGATTTTTCTCTGGGGGCTCCACTGTTTAGGAGGTCTTGGCCATTTGCTAGGAAGCTAGATTATGTTGCAACACCTCCTCTGGCCCCAAACTAGCATCTGCAGAGAAGGATGGCCCCCAAGTCTACTGAAACTTGTTCGCCCATGAGCAATGATATCAATAGTGAATCATGTTCTCTCAGTTAACAAAAATACACATGCTACAGTGGGGTGAAATGGAACTTCAGCCTCTTCCCAGTGCTGCTCCTGTTACAAAGCCTCAAAAGATAAGTCAGGTGAGACATCCAAATGAAATGAAAACAGGCCCTTCAGCACTGGGTGCCCTATCTGCCATACAGTATTCAAAACGTTAATCTTCAATTATTCAAATAATTCAAAACCAGAGAAGGATCTAATTGGCTGGAAGGCAGAAGTGTAAACTGGCAGAGTGTCCCACCTGCTGGCCACAAATATCTGCCATAAACTGGCTGGAACTGCACTCTGCATGTAGATCCCTGTTACCAACCTTTACATAATACAAGTGCATTAAGATTTACAGGGGAATGTTGGCAAGTCTTCCATCTAGGGTAAATGCAGCTGGAGGGGAGTGATTTTCAGCCGAAAGTTAGGGAAGGTTGGCACAGCTTTTCTCCCCTCTGCCGAGCTGCAGCCCTAAACAGATGTATTGTGCAATTGGAAAAAATATATATAAAATTAATGGATGATATGAAACATTCAGTCCCATCCTCAGCTACCTGTGCCCAGAATCCAGCAGCCAATTTCATATTCTCATGCACCAGGTCTAAGACATTTTTCAGGGAGTCATCGTCATATCCGAAACGCTTCCCAAAAAGAAGCGTGGAGATAATGTTGGTCACGGCGTGGTTGACAAGACAGAAGGGATCAAAAGGCTCCCCTGTTGCATGAAACAAGAGAAGAAAGGGTAGTGAATTGCCTCATGCACTCTCTCTACAAGCCATGATTTATGAACAGCAGAATCCTTCTAGAAGGCAATGATTTGTCCTGTCATTCCTTAGCTTTGGGGTATTTTGGGATTCCGTCAGAATGCTGGGCTGGGACCTGGCCAAACCCGCTTCCTCCTTTGCTGAAAATGTGGAGTGTGTGTGGAGGGGAATCCCACAGATCAGCACCCTCTCAACTGTGTTACTCACTCTTTCTTTCCTCAAAGCTTTGCAGCAGGTAAGTGGCCTCATCCAGGATCCTCTCCTCCACCGATTTCTTGCCCAGCCCAAAATTCCTGAGAACTGTCAGTGAAAATCTTCGCTGCTCTTTCCATGCTTTTCCGTAGGGCACAGAAATTAAACCTGCAGGAATACACAATAGGAAATATCAAGAACAAGAAGGAGAAGATGAAGGAGAAGGAACAGAGAAGAGAGATTGGATGGCCTTCACTACCCAAAGGAGTCTCAGAGCAGCTTACAAACTCCTTTCCCTTCCCCTCCCCACAACAGACACCCTGTGAGGTAGGTGGGGCAGAGAGAACTCTTGACAGAAACTGCTCTTTTTCAAGGACAGCTGCGTCAGAACTACGGCTTGCCCAAGGTCATCCAGCAGGTGCAAGTGGAGGAGTGGGAAATCAAACCCAGTTCTCCTAGATTAGAGTCCACGCACTTAATCACTACACCAAACTGGCTCACCAAACAAAGCCTCTTAAAATCCTTGCTCTGCACCTTAAATGGTCTGCCACTTCCTAGGTCAAGTCATCAGGGGAAGCCAGACAAATCTTCTTTGCCTTGGCATCCTTCAGTCGGTTCTGCCCAAGGAAATCAGAATTCTGCAAAAATCAGAGCAAGTGAGTCTAGAAGTAGCATCTTAGAAACCAACAAGACTTTTTTTTGGGGGGACAAGATTTCAAGAGTCAAAACGGCATCATTAGTCAACTACTGGATGCGAATCTAGCTCTTCTACTGCAGACCAACACTGCTACTCTCTAACACTGTCTGCCAAAATCAGCCCTAGTCTCCCTTATTTTGCAAAATTAATTCAGTGTATTGCTTTCCACTCTTTGTCCGCTGTGCATTTTATCTGCTTCTCAGATTTGCCACATATTTCCCGGTTCACTTTTCATTATGGTCGCATCATCACAGAAGGATGGATTTTTTTTTTTAAGTGGCAACTAAGGTAATCAGGAAGCTGAATTCTATGATCTGCATAAAATTCTTTGGAGTTGCTGTGCTTTCCACAGTTACTGTGATACGTGTTAGGTGTGGGTGGGTCTGTAGCTATGGTGGGACATTGCTGGGCCATGCCCCCTCACTTTACAGCCACGCCCCTCCAAGTCTCCATGCCAGAAAACTGTTTTTTAAATATTTGTGTATTGTACACCATTTGTGTATCGTGCACCTCACCAGTTCCCTCCGCCCTCACCAGTGCAGCCCTCCCTTCCTGTTTGCCAGCTCCACCCTCCTTTCCTCCCATCAATTCTGCTGTTTGGCTTGGAGAAGTCAAGACTTGTTGGGGCATGGGGTTTGGGTGGGGTGGGGATTGGGAGCGTTGAAGAGCAAAGTCCGGTGTGCACCACGCCGCACCCTGCCCGTCAGTAGCCAGTCCCTCCTGTGCCTTCTGAATCGCCGGTCCTGTGACCTCACCAGCTCCACCCTCCCTTTCTGTTCCCATTCTCAAACTGTGAATGAATGACTATCAATTCTCATCGCACGGCTTGACGGGGCAGGCGGCTGATACTGGCTGAAGAAATTAGCTGTAGAATCATAGAGTTGGAAGGTACCTCCAGGGTTGTCTAGTCCAACCCCCTGCACTATGTAGGGAATTCACAATTACCTCACTCCCACACCCCCAGTGACCCCCTGCTGTATGCTCAGAAGAGGGCCAACAACAAAAAAACCCCTCCAGGATCCCTGGCCAAATTGGCCTGGATGAAATTGCTTCCTGACCCCAAAGTGGTGATAAACGTTTCCCTGGATGTGTAGTTTGAGCCGGGCATCTCAGCATGCCTGGAATTGCGAAATGCTAAATTGCTCTAGATACGTATATGTGTTATCTCCTTTATTAATGGGATAACTCTCTTTGTTTTTGATCATTGGGTTTTATGGTACCCTCTATACTGCATGCTGCTTTCACTTTCTTGATCATCAGATTTTATCGTACCTTCTGCATAGATTTATGGCCATTCGGGTGACTTTGCAGTCAGTAGGCGTTGGCTCGGGGTATTTGAATGTGATTTTAAGCTGCACCTTTCCCTCAGTGCTGAGAAAATGTGGAGCAAATGCCAGATGCAGAACCAGTCAAAGACTAGAAACACAACATTTGAAGAGAGGTGGGGAATTTGGGCGAGTACTGTGTGGACAGTTACCTGATTGGGTGGCTAAAGTGTGACTAAAGCGTGTCCCCTCATGTGGAAAGACCTCCAAATAAGGGGAAAGAGGGCAAGTTTTTTTGGGGGGAGCAGGGTGTTGTTTTTTTAATCCCCGGAGGGATATTTTTATTTTTGCAATACACTACAAACTACAAAGAAAATATGGAGGAAAGGGACTACATCTAGGGACAAAGAAAAGGTAAACACACTATTCTAAAACCCCATGAGGAGGAGATCTTATCCCTGTTAATGAAAGTGTTAGTAATATAAGTGTAAATAAAACAATATACTTGTAGAGTTCTTGTTTGTCTCAGCTTCAGTGTTAACATGTTAATTTGTTAGTTGTTATGAGAGAGCTTTCTGATCAACTTATTCTTTGCTTCAAAAGGCCATTTTCCGAGTCCTTCTGCCTTTACTTTGGTTTTCGGTCTCTAAAGTCATATACTACTCTGGCTGCCTCTGCACCGGTTTCCACAGCAGAGTCCTCCTCCGTTCCAGAGGTGGCAGAGTCACTTGATTTCGTTTCTTCCTCTTTGGCTTTAAAGGTGGAATCAATCTTTTCTCTTTTATTGTTGATCTTGAAGATGGCACCCTCCAGGATCGCCCACCTATACGAAATTCCATTAGTTTGAAGAAAAGAAATTAAGTCCTTATAGTTTTTCCTCTTTTGACGAATTTCAAATGGAATGTCTTTTAGAGTTTTAATGATTACATTTCCCATTTTCAGTGGAGTTGCTGATGTTGCCTTTAAAATAGCATCTTTGGTCTGTCTTCTTGAGAATCTGACCACAATTTCTCCAGGCAGGCTATTTTTTAAAATATAATTGGAGTAAGTCCTGTAAGCCATCTCCATCTCTTTTACCAGTTCACCCGCTGTTAAGCCTATTGTTGGAGCGATGATCTCGCTAAGTATCTTCCTCAGATCCTCCTTCTCTGCCTCAGGAACTCCCTGGAATCTGAGAATCATGTTAGCTCTTTCCATCTGCAGCTGTAACAAACGGTTTTCTTGTAGATTTTGCTTTGTTTTCACATCTCCCATCCTTTTCTTCATTTTCTTGCTTGTGGTGTCCAACTCCTTAATTTTCCCAGCTGCCTGCTCCACCTTCTCCGTTTCTTTCAGTTGGAGCTGCTGAGATGCAAAGTTTTTATTCATTACAGTCAGTAGCTGGTTAATACCATTGAGTTGCTCCATCACTGGCTTGAGCATATCCGCTAGCATTTTCATGACATCTGTTCCTCCTCCGGTTTTGGGCTCTGGCTGCCAGGTGGTTTCGTTTTCAGCCTTCTTTGCACGGCTGCCATTTTTTACGATTTGTTTACAGTTTCTGACGCTTCCCTCCGACTCTAAAGATCACTCCCACGCTGTCAGCAATCAAATAAGCCTCTCAAAACACACTCACTGTTTTTCCTCCCCCTTCCCCCTTTGTCTCGCTTATCAGTCTTTTCGCATAAGAGGCGTCCCTCTTTGTGATCCGCTTTCCCGTGGGGGGGGGGTAATTTGCTTTTTATAGTCGTCCACTTAGTTTGAACTCACATTCATTGTCGGTCAGTTTCTGTGACCTCGCTTGCTTCAACACTGTTCCGCTCGATCTCCAGCGCTTGTCTCGGTCAAACCAGCTTGTGCCTGAAGGCCATGCAGTAGCTGGACTGTCAGGGCAGAAGGGAGCCTCAATTCTCCGGCTTTACGCCATCGAAGAGGCTACCCCTCAAAAGCCCTCTGGCCTGGAGCCTATCCCAAAGGCTCCGTGGGGGCGCTACTTGAGGTAGCGCACCTCCAACCCGCTGGTGTGTGGATCGTTCCCCCACAGTCCTGGGAGAACATTCGCAATCACTGGTCCATAAACCAGAAGTCAGAGGAGCAGGTTTTGAGAGGCACTCTGTTGCATAACAAGGGATTAAGCAAAGGAAAATGAATATAAAACATGTGTACTTTATTCATTAAAGTTGAGGCCATTGTGACTTGTGAGAAAGGAATGCAGCAGGACAAAGGTGCATAAGAGAACTTTACTTAGATTGTAATACTATGGATAAATTATTCCTGTCAGGTCAGAATAAAAATATAAAGAATAGACATGAGTTTCAGCTTGCTGCCTGAATGAACCATTTCCATGCATATAAGGGGTGAAGGAGTGGGGAAGCATCTGTTACTACTTTGTTAGATAATGGGGAAATATTAACTCCCCTCCTTCTGTTCATAACGTTAAGAAAGGTTTGCTACTATAATACTATTAAGTACATTATATGTTGTCAGGCACCGGTGCAATTTGGTATTTAAGAGCCTTCTGTGTGTGATTGCGCCTGTTTCCTCTTGAGGCTTCCATTCTGCAAAGGGCCTTGTCTGAGTTTGTGGTTGACTATTGCATCGTCATCTCTATAATATGGTCAGGTAGGATGTTCTGGCTCCTATCTATTCTTCCATTAACTCAACTCCCATTGTACTGCAAATAGCCCCACCGCTAGGCTTGCAGAGCTCTAAGACTAGCTGTTTATGCACTCAAAGGTGAAGGAAAGTGGCGACAGAAGGCAACAAAATGGAGGCTTAAGGGTCATGAAAACACTGTGAGTTTTTCACAACCATATGGCACTCCAAGTATGATGTTCTGTTGGGGGGGGGGATCATAATTAAACATTATGATAAAAGCATCTGATCATCTGGAAAGCCCCCTAAGTTTTGGCTTGTGCCATGGAAGCAGAATAGCAAAGGCTATTCAGTGCAATGGGTAACTCTCACAAGAAACAGATAAATAACACCAAAGGAAACTGTAACTTGGAAGTGATCTTATACCTTTTCTCTTAGTGATGACCTCTATGACAGGGTTGAGTGCCCTTCCAGCAAATTCCATTCCTTTCGTCACAAGGACCTCTTTCACCAGTGGAAACCCGTGAACGAACACCATAAGAGTTCCTCCCATTTGCAGACTGTAGACAGGGCCATATTTTTGTGCTAACTGAAATTTTTTAAAAAGTAGTTAGCAGAAACCCTGGAACAAGAGCTTATGCTCGAGTGCTGTTTTATCTATATACAACAGTAGACTTGAGTACAGTTATTTGAAGAAAGGTGGTAATATCCCCACCTTTTAAAACAAAATATTGATTTGGAAAACAGGATGCTAATAATCTCTTATTATTTTGTACCCTGCGGGGAGGGCGGGGTAAAAATGTTAACAATAAATAAACAAACAAATTTCTGTTTTGAAAACCCGCATGGCTATTCATAACCTGTCTGAGATAAAAGCCACTACCTGAAGAAGGTACATGGGGTTTTGTGGTTTCCTTGTTGCTGGGACAGCTACAGGTAAAGCACAGCAGCGGTGGGGCTCCCACATGGCAGATTTCCCTGCCCCACTCCCCTGGAAGGGGCCATTCCCTCTCCCATGGGCTCCCAGGGCTTTGACAGTTTCTTAATTGGCACCAGAATATCATTATATCGATACATCATTTTAACAATAGGTGTAGCAGGTTCTTTGAATCCCCAGTTTTCCTTTTAAAAGTAAGCCTCTAGCGCTTTCCCTTGTGAATATATGCCTTTTTCCTTATATCTCTGCAACAGAAGAGGCTAGAGACTTTTTAAAATAATGAAAGCTGGGAATTCAGAGAACCCCTACATCTATTGTTACAATGGTGTATCAATATAATGATATTCTAGTGCTGATTAAGGCCCAATCTGCATTTGCTATGCAAAGCTGTTTCATTCTGCTGTGGCACCAGCTTCCTTTGCCGTCCATTTGGCTCAGTATTTTATTTTATTTTTTCTCTTTAGGTCTATACTTTAGAACCACTGGGCAAGTGATTGCACTTTTAAAGATCTCATTCGCATATTTATTCTGTGCCTGGTGGTTTTATTCTGGAAGTAAGTTTATGGCATATTAAAGGACAAAAACGGTAGGGACCTAACAGAAGCAGAAGAGATTAGGAAAAGATGGCAAGAATACACAGAAGAACTATACAAGAAAGACCTCGATGTCCTTGACAACCACGACGGTATAATCACTGACCTCGAGCCAGACATCCTGGAATGTGAAGTTAAATGGGCCTTAGAAAGCATTACTAACAACAAAGCTAGTGGAGGTGATGGTATTCCAGCTGAGCTATTCAAAGTCTTAGAAGATGATGCTGTTAAAGTTCTGCACTCCATTTGCCAGCAAATTTGGAAAACGCAACAGTGGCCACAGGATTGGAAAAGGTCAGTATACATTCCAATCCCAAAGAAGGGCAATGCCAAGGAATGTTCAAACTATCGCACAATTGCACTCATATCACACGCTAGCAAGGTCATGCTCAAGATCCTACAAGCTAGGCTTCAACAGTACGTGGATAGAGAACTACCAGAAGTACAAGCTGGGTTTCGAAGAGGTAGAGGAACTAGAGATCAAATTGCCAACATTCGCTGGATTATGGAGAAAGCAAGAGAGTACCAGAAAAATATCTACTTCTGCTTCATTGACTATGCTAAAGCTTTTGACTGTGTGGATCACAACAAACTATGGCAGGTCCTTAAAGAGATGGGAGTACCAGACCACCTCACATGTCTCTTGAGAAACCTGTATAAGGGCCAAGAAGCGACAGTTAGAACCGGATATGGAACAACTGATTGGTTCAGCATAGGAAAAGGAGTACGACAAGGATGTATATTGTCGCCTTGCTTATTTAATATATATGCAGAGTACATCATGCGAAATGCTGGCCTGGATGAATCACAAGCGGGAATTAAGATTGCTGGGGAAAAGATCAACAACCTCAGATATGCAGACGATACCACTCTAATGGCAGAAAGTGAAGAGGACCTAAAGAGCCTCTTGCTCAGGGTAAAAGAGGAGAGCGCAAAAGTGGGCTTGAAGCTCAACATCAAAAAAACTAAGATCATGGCATCCGGCCCCATCACTCCTTGGCAAATAGAAGGGGAAGTCGTGGAAGTAGTGACAGACTTCACGTTCCTGGGATCCCAGATCACCGCAGACTGTGACAGCAGTCATGAAATTAAAAGACGCCTGCTCCTTGGGAGGAAAGCGATGGCGAACCTAAACAGCATGATAAAAAGTAGAGACATCACCCTGCCAACAAAAGTCCGCATGGTCAAAGCAATGGTATTCCCAGTAGTCATGTATGGCTGTGAGAGTTGGACTATAAGGAAGGCCGAGCGCCGAAGAATAGATTCTTTTGAACTATGGTGCTGGAGGAGACTCTTGAGAGTCCCTTGGACTGCAAGAAGAACAAATCAGTCAATCCTCAAAGAAATCAACCCTGACTGTTCCCTGGAAGGCCAGATAATGAAACTGAAGCTCAAATACTTTGGCCACCAAATGAGAAGGGAGCACTCACTGGAGAAGACCCTGATGCTGGGAAAGATTGAAGGTCAAAGAAGACGGGGACGGCAAAGGATGAGATGGTTAGACAGTGTCATCGACGCAACGAACATGAAATTGACCCAACTTCAGAGGACAGCAGAAGACAGGAGGGCCTGGCGGGAGCTGGTCCATGGGGTCGCGAAGAGTCAGACTGAACAACAACATGGGGTCGCGAAGAGTCAGACTGAACAACAACAACAAAGTTTCCTTTGTGACAATTTGTGTATCTCCTTAAAAATGGGGGGGGGTAGGCTCCAGTTGTCTGCTTATCACTCACAATGGCTTGAGGGTGGGGAGGAGCAATTAAACCACCTTAAAACTAAATCCAAATAACATGGTGGGACAAGAGGTCACTATGACCTCGAAGTCACCATTAGATGGCAATAAAATGATACAGACAGCCAATGCTGAGATGAAACAGTAGGAGATGCATGAAATGCAAATAGAAATTTGTGAGACGATGTGAGATCGTTGGCACAGTGGAAGTCACCATTAAATTGCAATAAAATGATACAGACAGCCAATGCTGAGATGAAACAGTAGGAGATGCATGAAATGCAAATAGAAATTTGTGAGACGATGTGAGATCGTTGGCACAGTGGCGTGAATGACCAATGCAGATTGGACCTATGATAAAGCTAAAAAGCCCTTCTGTGGTTTGGGAGGAAGTGGCTGCTGTAGGGACAAGGTCAGGGGAAGTGGCTGCCATGTGGTCCAGAAAATCCAAATGTTCCCACCCACACAGCAGCCATCCAGGCTTTACCACAATCTTTCTCAAAACTTCAGAGAAAAGCAGGTTTGAGAAAGACTGGAGATAAGCCAAGGAAACCTCCAGAAGTGCACAAATGCAGCATGATGCTGTGAGGAAGCTGGGGGGAAATCCCTGCTTTTCAAAAGCACTGAACTCGGAGCAGATAAGTGGAAGACACAGAAGTCACAGTAGTGATCCACATGGGCAGCGATAGATTCCTAGGTACTACCTCGAACCAGATTCATGTGCAATACTGTAGCAGGTGGTAAAAACGCTCTTTATAACATTTTGAGGTCCCCCAACCAAATCGAGAAAGCAGTCATTCAATCTTATGCAGAAAGATTCCAGATACACCTTCCCGTATTCTGCGGCAGTAAGTTGGAATGACTGTGAAAAAATTCCTAGATCTCACTTGATCTGCTTCCTCTGTGACAAGTTTGAAGGTAGTGGGAAAGGGACCTACCTTATCAAAGCTCTTCAGAGGATTTCGTATGTCAAGCTGCAACAAGTTTCCAATCAATGGCAGAAGTCTTGGTCCTGGAGGGAGCTGTTTGGAATGAGTGGTCTTCCAGAAAAGGTACAACATGAAAGAAAGGAGCAGAAGGGTGCCGAAGACTTCCATGGTGACAATGAGGAAGCAGAAAACATCAACAACAGCACACTGAACTTTTACGACAACTGCGTGGTGAATGCTTTGAGCACTTCGCTTCCTTGCTCATGTGAGGAGGTGAACTTTGAACAGGGAAGGGTAGATTGTGCAACTGCAGCTTTGAATTGTGTTATGTATTATTCAGCCACTGCCAGGAAGTACAAGAGGCTCTTGAAATTTAGGGATTGGTAATTAATGTCTCAATATGCCATGGCTTGGAACAGGAGGCTCTCCTTGCCAGGGCTGTATTATCCATAAGGCTGACTAGGCTGAAGCCTAGGGACCCTGCAGTGGTAGGGGGCCTATCAATTATTATTTTTTTGCTGAGGCACTGTTATTTTCTCTTCATAGACAGCCTGTAATATATAACCTCTATTAATAAGATAATCAGTGCTTCCTTACTGCAGTGAAACAAACTGTCTCTCATATTAAAACAGTTATCCATAAATTATATATATTTTAATAAATAATAAACATTTTATTCTCTTCAAAATATTAAAGTTACAGTATTGAACCATTATACCCCCGAAATCTGCTTTCCTGAAGAGTTTTACTTGCTCAATAAAAGATATATTAAAAATTGTGAATGGAATTCTTCAGGAGACCCTCAAAATAGATACTGGGCTATGTACTGTGGTCTAGTACCTACCATACCAGGGTCAGGCTGTCAGCTGTAGTGCAGTGAAAGACTGAAGTGCCAGAGGGGCCACAAAATACCGGAAAGCCTAGGGGCCCAGCCATGGGCTAACACGGCCCTGCTCCTTGCTTTGAGAAACCGTATTAGCCCATGGCTGTACCACATTAGCTACTACTTCGGAAGAAGAGGAGGAGGAGGAGGAGGAGATTGGGTTTATACACTGCCCTTCACTCGGAGTCTCAGAATGGCTTACAAACTCCTTTCCCTTCTCCTCCCCACAACAGACACACTGTGAGGTAGGTTGGGTTGAGAGAGCTCTTTCAAGAGCTGCTCTTTCGAGATCTGGCTGGGCAGATCAATCTCAGGGGTAGCCCCATGTACAGTGAGTTACAGTAGTCCAGCTGGGAGGTGACCATTGCATGAATCATTGTGGCTAGGTCATGAGGACAGAGACAGGGAACCAGTTGCCTGACCTGTCAAAGATGGTACAATGCTGATCTGGCAACATTTGTGATTTGGGCCTCCATAGAAAGCAAGGCATCCAAAATCACACCCAAACTCCTCACCATCAGTGTTGGCATTAATGACATTCCATCATGGGTTGGGATTCCCAGCCTCCCCCCGCACATGGCTCGGGCACAGGACTTCCATCTTTGATGGGTTTAGTTTCAGTTGACTCTGCTTCAACCATCCAGCCACGGTCTCCAGAGCCCCAGCCAAAACATCTGAGGTGGCATCTGGTCAGTCATCCATCAATAGATACAGCTGAGTGTCATCAGCATACTGATGACAACCCAGTCCCAACCACAACCCCTGGACCAGTTGGGCAAAGCGGCACATATAGATGTTAAATAACATAAGGGAGAGGATCACCCCGTGAGGGATGCCGCATACCAAAGGGTAACATGGTGAAACCCTCTCCCCAAGTGCCACCCTCTGTCCCCAGGAGATGGGCCACTGCAAGATGGTCCCCCATATCCCCACATCAGTGAGGCAGTGGATCATAAGATCATAATTGACCTTGTCAAACTCTGCTGTCAGATTGAGTAGTAACGGCTGCGCTGATCCGCCTTGGTCCAGGTGTTTCTGGAGGTCATCTGTGAGGGCGTCCAGTGCTGTCTCTGTCCCATAGCCAGGGTGAAAGCCGGACTGGATTAGATCGAGGATAAAGGAGTCATCCAGGAACTACCTTACCCAGAAACAGAATATTCGACACTGGGCAGTAGTTGGCTGGATCAGCAGGGTGTTTTTTTTTTAAAGAGCGGTCTCACTACTGCTTCCTTTAAAGTCCCTGGAAAAGTCCCTGAACTTAGGGAAAAGTTGATAATCTCTGCCAGGGGAACCCATATTCCATTACCGCCAACTTTCACCAGCCATGACAGAAGGCAAGTGGTGGGCTTCACAACAGCCAGGGTCCTGTCAACCTCATTTCATCCTCCATAGTTCCATGGTATACCAAGGAACTAGTTAGGGACGGGAGCAAACAGCATGTCAGGAAGTGATTTTGTTGATGACTCCAGAGAGTTGGCTATGCTAATCTTCTGCCAGCCCATCTAATGAATCGCTGGGGGCATCGGATTCCGCAGAGCATTCTGGGGACAAATTGGATCCATCATTCTCCACGGGCGAGCTTGCCACCCAAACAAGGAGGAGTTGGGATACCCAGATGAGCCTTCAGGGCAAAGTGGTCTGACTATGGCACTGCACTGATGGCATCCAGGTCCACATTTATCCCCACCCCAAAAGTCAAATCCAGTGTGTGGCCTGCTTGGTACGTGGGAGCTGATACAAACTGAGAGAGTCCCAGTGCTGCCATGGGAGTTGAAGCTTCCCTGTTTACTTACCTCATTAAAGTTCTCATCGTGACATGTCCCTATAGTTACTGGAACCCACCAGGGTTGATAATAGAAGTGCCAGCCTTGAATGTATTTCCACACTTGCCTCAAGGCTTATTTGCCCAGGCACACTACTGATTTGTATTGATATTACAGTAAAAGGTAAAGGTTCCCTTGCTCGAAAGCCAGTCGAATCCGACTCTAGGGTTGCGGTGCTCATCTCCGTATCAAAGCCGAAGAGCCAGCGCTGTCCGAAGACGTTTTGGTGGTCATGTGGCCGGCATGACTAAACACCAAGGCGCACGGAACGCTGTTACCTTCCCACCGAAGTGGTACCTATTTATCTACTTGCAATTTCTTGCTTTTGAACTGCTAGATTGGCAAGAGCTGGAACTAGAGCTATACTAGATACATGCTGAAACTTTCATGGTTGAAGCTCCCAACATTTTTTGTAAACTTAATTTTCAGATTAGGATCGCAGCATGTGAGGAGGGAGGGTTAAGCCTTCTCCTCCACAATCTTTTCACACTAGTTGCCCCAGACTGCAGTGAGCTCCAAACACAGAAATCCAATTGAGTGTCTGGTTTGGCCTGAGGGCCAATTTACAAATTCTGAAGTTGAAGTTTGTTGAGCAATGAGATAAGAATTTTGAAGCAGATGTTCCATGGGAGTTTTCTGCCTCCTGGACTCACACAAGCCTTTCCCCCCTTGTGACTGGGGTGCGTGCACAGAATTGCTGAATGCCTTCCCTTTGTGTGCCGGTTCCTCTACCTTAAACTGCTGCGTGGAGTTGCTGTTGGCTCCATGTTTAAAACTTCCATGCACTCACATAAGTATTGTGATATCACAGACGAGTGGATGGGGAGGTCAGGTCTGCTGTTTCGATACATTCCATTTGGAAGAACCCATGAATGTGAATGAGCACATGGTGTATTTAACATCTCTTGTTGTTTGCAACCTCCTCAAAGCTGTTATTACGATTTGTACCACTGGATGGCAGTGAAGGATCAACAGTCCCTTCTCTCATCTGGTCTGAACTGATTAGTGGACATTCCAGGAACAGGTGAAGTTTCTTTTAGTCAGGCCCTTACCCCATCTAGCTCAGTCTTATGAGTTCCTGATTTGAAAGGTCTCCTGAGATCCTTTAACTAGAGATGCTGGATTCTGATTCTGGGGTCTTCTGCATCCAGAGCAAGTGCTCTACCATTCAGCTGTGCCCCCTCCCCATTCTACTGCTCTTTCATTTGACCCACATACTAGGGTTCCCAACCTCCAGGTGAGGCCTGGAGATCTCCCAGAATTAAAAATGATCTCCAGACCACAGAGATCAGTTCCCCTGGAGACTATAGCTGTTTTGGAGGGTGGGCTGAAGCACATTCCAAATATGCCCACAGGCTCAACACAACTCATAGGGGATGCCATCCCCCTAGAGGGGTGGGGAATCCACTTGGGATGCTGCCCTCCATGTCCCCACCCTTAAGCCTCCCACCAGGGCACCTGGGAACCTTTTGTCAGGTGCTGTGGCACCACTGAGAGCCATTTGGAGGATCACTTCTTAAAGACTATGGAGGACAATTTGAGTTAGCAGAATGCTCAAGGCATCTAACACAGCAGAGACTATCTGGTTTGTGTGTGCTGACAAAAAACAAACTTACACACAGAGCCTCTATCTTTGCAACCTCCTCAAAGACTATCTGGTTTGTGTGTGCTGACAAAAAACAAACTTACACACGGAGCCTCTATCTTTGCAAAACTAATATGAGTCCTTTATTAGCATAGAGGTAGGATTCTAATCTAGTCTAACTATCTAGGATGGATAGAGATGCAGGAAGCATGTCCTGCCCTCGTGGTGCCAAGATGGAGAAGGGTTAGCACAGTGTGGAGAGAAGGTGTCGAAGCTGGAAGGCAGATTCCCTGAGAGTAGCAATCTACACATCAAAGGGATAGTATCAGAGCAGTGGAAGGGAAGGATGATCAGGATCTATCTCTTTGACTCTCTATAGTCCCCCTCTGAAGTCTGATGCTCAGATACCGTGCAAAGTCCTTCAATTCCAACAGATTACACAAGAGTAATTGATGGCTTTCTAGAAGCCAAAGTTCAGTGTGCAGAATCACTGAAAGTTTGGACCTTTCTTCACAGTATTGTAGTGCCAGAAAAACCAAATCAATGCAGTACATTTGGGTGTGTCAAATGCAGTACAAAGCGTGTTTGACTCAGACAACCTCAGGGAGATTCACAGGGAGTGTGGAAAAAGAAAGTAAGAAAGTGAAGCTAACACAGTGCAGAATGCTTGATCAGACATGCGCAAGCCACTTCCTCATTCTTTGCAGGAAGGAGGGGCCATTCACTGAGAGAAGTTGAGGGAGTTTCCTGAAATCCTGGAAGCAAACGGTCACACAGCACAACGGAGAAAACACAGAGCAGACCAGGTAGGTCTGAGTTGGGCCTAAGGGGAATCCTGCCACTGGAGGTTCTCTGGGTATCTCTTCACAGGAGCAGTGTAAGCCCTGCTTCCCCTGCACCAATGGCTAGCACCTCCTCCCTCATGGATCTTTGCCTTTTTGTCACCCCTCTAACATGTGCTGCTGGGCTTTTAAAAAGAGGAAGACAGCACACAAGCCAAGAGAAAGAGGGAGGGGGCAGTTAGGGAGACCAAGTCTTCCTTGCTATTGGCCACCAGCATAAAGAGGGCTAGCAGGAGGAAAACTTTGTTTAAAAAGAACCAGAGTTTTGCCCAAATCCTAGAGCATTACACTGATGTCATGCTGGCAATGTGATGTCACTTCCAGGTATTCACTGGGAGTGATATCACACTGCCAGAGCACCATCATTCATTTGGCCCTGCCCCTACTACATTGGAAGTGACATCATGCCTCTATAGGAATCACCAGAAACTCTATGGTAAAATCATAGGGTCAAACCCTAAGATCCTGGTGAGTCGCTGCTGGCTGTTATATCTCGTCTGCTATGCGGGATTCCTATCCGGATTCAGTCTTTTATTAGGAGAGTTGAGAACATCTACTCCACTTTTCTGCGCAGGATTCTTGGTGTTTCCAACTCAGTGTCACTTTTTGCCCTTTATAAGGAGCTGGGTCTCCACTTGATAGAATCTCGGGCTTGGATCATTATGATCAAATATTGGCTTCGGCTCCACTTTCGATCTCCTCCTGCTAGCCTAATGGCCCAACTTTTAGCTGACCCCTATACATCAGAGTGGTCACAGGCCATAGTGAAAAAGGTGGGTACCCTAGGTATTGATCTGGAACCCCTCTATAACTGTGGTGAGGTAGCAATAGACAATACTGACACTGATAGATCAATAGTCTGACTCAGTCCCCAGCAGCTTCATGTATAGTTTGGATTAGTTGCTGTAGATTTTCCGGGTTGTGTGGCTGTGGTTTTGGCATTGTAGAACCTGACGTTTCGCCAGTAGCTGTGACTGGCATCCTCAGAGGTATAACACAGGTTATAGCTCTGAGGATGCCAGTCACGGCTACTG
>NW_015161974.1:249287-259299 GCF_001447785.1 Gekko japonicus | reverse complement strand
TTACCCTCCCTCTTCTCCTGCCTCCTCCTGGCTGAATGAGGGCCGGAAGCGGGGCGGCCGGAAGCAGGGGGTGTGGCTTCGTTGTGTGCCCCGCCCCCCACACCTCACCCGGGGGAACTGCGATCCCCCCCGAAATGACCTCTGGGCATTGTAGAACCTGACGTTTCGCCAGTAGCTGTGACTGGCATCCTCAGAGGTATAACACAGGTTATAGCTCTGAGGATGCCAGTCACGGCTACTGGCGAAACATCAGGTTCTACAATGCCAAAACCACGGCCACACAACCCGGAAAATCTACAGCAACTAAAAGCCTTCGACAACATATAGTTTGGATTGTATAGTTGGACTTGTATAGCTGAACGTACCTAATGTGCTGTCTGGAGAGCTAGATGTTGAGTCCAGTAGCACCTCGCTGCTAGTTTTAGAAACTCTGCAGGCCTGTGTGTGAGAATCCTGAGACCCCATTCACGATCTTCTTTGCTCACAATGTCTTTCAGTCCCTTACAGTCATGGACACCGTGAAGAATATTCTGGGTGCAGCACAAGCCATCTATGCTCAGTATGAGCGGGTGAAGTGCTGTAAGTGCCAAAGTCGACGCCTTGTGGAGCGCATCCGGATTCTGATGCGGCCCATCAAGACTTTGCAGGCCCAGCCCACCAAAACGGTCTCTCCCCAGCTGGAAGGGCTGCTGCAGAAACTGCTGAGGTCTCTGGAGAAGGCCAAGAGGCTGCTGGAGAAATACAGCCACCAGAACTGGATGCAGAAATTCCTGAAAGCGAGTGAAGCCTTGGAAGAGTTCTCCAATGTGAATGAGCAACTCAGCGATGCTGCAGAAGGGCTGTCACTGCTACTGCAAGTGGAGCAGGTCGTCAAGGAAAGTTTTCAGAGAGACGTCTTGCGGCAGGAGAACAACAAAGACTTTGAGGCCGACAGGGTGTTGTTGGAAGAGATGCTCAGAAGTACTGAAGCCTTTTACAATAAGCTGGGTGGGAGTGGGAGGAGAGGGTAGGCAGCAGGCTGGCCAGTGGAAAATGGGTGTGGTGTAGAGGTCAGAGGGCCAGACAAGGACTGGGGGAGAGCCAGATTCCAATGCCCCTCCCACTGGGAAGCTTGCTGGGTGACCTTGAGGCAGTCTCTTTCACCTAACCTACCTCATAGGGTTGTTGTGAGGATAAAATGGACAGGATAAAAATGAGCCAGCCCAGCTGCAGAAATTTGGCAGTGCATTTTATAAATGGAATGAATAGGGTTGCCAGGTCTTGTTTGGGAAATACCTGGAGATTTGGGGGTTGGGCCCTGGGAAGGACAGGGTTTGGGGAGGGGAGGGGAGGGGCCTCAGCAGGAGAGAATGCCATACAGTCCCACCCTCCAAAACGGCCGTTTTATTCAGGGGAGCTGAACTTTGTCATCTGGAGATCAATCGTAATAGCAGGAGATCTCCCAATGCAACTGGGAGGTTGAAAACCCCAGGGACGAGCCGTGTTCTCTTTAGCTCATGTGTTCGAGTCTCAGAAGTGTCTCTTTTCTAAATCCTAAAAAGCCCCAAATGTTTCAGACTTCTCTCACACAGAAGGTAATCCGGATCCTTTAAGAGGTTGACAACCCTTTAATGATCCCATTGTGGCTGACAACCTTGTCTGATCCTTGCTTGTGTACACAAGGTGACAAAGGCGCTCTGTAACATACTGTCCTTTCTCCTTCCCCCTTCCCTACAGACAGCAAGGAAACCAGGGACGGTGTGGATAACATCCAGTGCGAAGTAAAACAAATTCAGGGCAAACTGGATGAAGTTTTGCAAAAGCTGGATGCAAGTAAGGAGTTTCTCTTGTTCATAGTTCCTTAGAGGATGGTTTCACTTCTTCCAGTTCCTGCCTTCCAGGTGCTTGTGCTGAGGTCTATTAAAAAAATTATCAAGGGAGCCATCAACGTCACAACCCCCTTATGGTGACCCCGTCATGGACTTTTCAAGGCAAGAGATGAGCAGAGGTGATTCGCCATCGCCTTCCTCTGTACAGTCTCCCTTGATGGTCTCCCATCCCAATACTAACCATTGCCGGCCTTACTTCGTTCCCAAGCTCTAATGAGATCAGACTAGTCTGGGCTGTCTAGACTGCTGAGGTCTGTTTGGGGATCTATAATCCAGACAGTTTTAGAGAGCAGAACTTGCTCCATTGCTCCATTGTGGGTTAGAGGTGACTAAAGTCTGCTGTTTCCCATACCTACAGTTCTGTGATTCAATGCAGTTCTTAGTTTCTAAAGAAACAAAGAGGTACTGAAGCCTGCCTGGACCCCGAGTGGTCTTCTCCAGGAGCCCTAAGCCTTATCTTTTAGTATGTTCAGTTTGTTAGTGGGGGAAATGCACATGCCTAGACAGCCTTTTAAGAGCCAGTTTGGTGTAGTGGTTAAGAGTGGTGGATTCTGACCTGGAGAACTGGGTTTGACTCCCCACTCCTCCACATGCAGCCGGCTGGGTGACCTTGGGTCAGTCACAGTTTTGTCAGAGCTGTTCTCTCACGAGCAGTTCTCAAAAGAGCTCTCTCAGCCCCACCTACCTCACAGGGTGTCTTTTGTAGGGAGAGGAAGGGAAGGGGATTGTAAGCCATTCTGAGACTCCAAGTGAAGGGTGGGGTATACATCCAATTCTTCTTCTTCCTTCTTCCTGTTTTGGGTTTAACAGGCTGAGCCACTAGCCACAAAATGAGCCCTGATTCCATTTGAAAGGGAAATATACATTAGTAAGTTGAGTTGTTCTGTTTCCTGCTTAACTTCTGGGAACTCATTTATATTTATTTATTTATTTTTTACATTTATACCCCGCCCTCCCCGACGGGCTCAGGGCAGCTTACAGAGGCAAGGCAGAACCTTGCCATAATAAAAACATAATATACATAGTAATAAAACATGGTGTCACGTGATTTGGAATTGAGCAAAAGTGAGATTATTATGACATCTCCTTATCTTCTGGCTGTCTGTATATGGTAATAAAACATAAAATACATCCTAAAACATCCTCAGTTAAAAACATGGTGCTCAATAACTTTTATAAGTCCACAGATGGCAGATCGTAGGTCCGAAGTTCCGAGTGGTACTTCCCACGGCTTAGGGCTTCTTCAATATTAAGATGTTTCCTCAGGGCGGTGGTGGTATAGTAGGACAGCGGCTCCTACTCAAAGGCCTGGCGGAAGAGCTCTGTCTTGCAGACTCTGGGTCCCTCAGGTAGGCTGGACCCAGACCATGTAGGGCTTTATAGGTAAGAACCAGCACTTTGAAGCGAATCCGGTACGCTATTGGCAACCAGTGCAGCGCTTTCAGCACAGGCTGAATGTGGTCCCTTCTAGAGAGACCCATTAACAGCCTGGCTGCAGCATTCTGCACCAGTTGCAGCTTCCAAATTTGCAGCAAAGGCAGCCCCATGGAGAGAGCGTTGCAGTAGTCTAACCTCGAGGTGACCGTCGCATGGATCACTGTGGCCAGGTCATCGCGGTCAAGGTAGGGGACCAACTGCTGTGCCCGCTGCAGATGGTAAAAGGCAGACTTGACAGTGGCTGCCACCTAGGCCTCCATTGTTAATGTGGAGTCCATGAGCACCCCCAAACTCCGAACCTCAGATGCTGGAGTGGGAGCCCCAACCCCGGCCCGGGCCAGTTCAGGCCCAAACCCCGGGCCTTCACCGGGTCTAGCTTCAATCGGCTCAGCCGGAGCCAACCAGCCACAACCTCTAATGCCCGATGAAGGTCATCGGGACTCGAGTCCGACTGGCCACCCAGCATCAGATAGAGCTGGGTGTCATCTGCATATTTAGAGAACAACATACCCTTGGAAGCTGTTGTGTTGACATACACTCAGATATGTGATGTGGCTGAGATGCGCACCCCACCGCATCCTCTGCAAAATTGGGAGTGTTGGATTCGTGCTTTCTCACTGGTGCTTCTAGAAGATATTGTCATCCGTGTGACCACTTCATTTACTTATATGTTCTGATTTCCTTCCTTTTCCTCCTTTTTAAGGGCCGAGAACTTCCACAGCAGATGTGGAAACTATCGAGATAGAGAAAAGACTCCTCACTAAGTGGACCCTTCTGAAGGAGTTCGAAAGCCACGTGCTTTACAAAGGAGAGTATCACAAGTTCCCTGTGGCCATCAAGGTCTTCAAAAACCCCGTGATCACCAGCACACAGTGAGTGGTTTTGTGAAAGGGCTGAAGAGCTGATTCATCCCATACCCCGCTAACAGAAACAAAATCTTCTTCCTAGAAGACCACTCAGCCAGGAATAAGTAGCACCCCATTCCAATCTCCCACATCCCTTTCCTCCCAATAGCCTTAAAGGTCTAGGGCAGGGGTGTCAAACATAAGGCCCGGGGGCCAGATCCAGCCCATCCAAGGCTCTTATGCAGCCCATGAGTAACTGGTGCAAGGGAGGGAACAGAAGGCTGCTTGGGGAGGGGGCAGAGCCACTCCATTGTGGCTTCAGCACGGCAGAACAACCTCATCTGCAGCAGTCAAGCAGCGTGGGAGTGTCTGCCCAGCACTGCACTGCTGCCTCTCCAGTATGCCTGTGTGGGTTTTCCTTTGCACCCCCTCCCAGCCCATGCGGCTTTGCGGTGAGGATACACCAAACTCGGAGCTTATGAGCTGCTGTCCTTTACACAGTCCATTATATCTCTGGTACCTGGCATGAGGTTTTATGTCACACATGGCCCGGCAGAGTGACATTTATGTCAGATCCAGCACTTGCAACAGATGAGTCTGACATCTCTGGTCTAGGGGAAGAGTCTTGAGGTGCCACTGAAAGGTTTATTTCCAAGCTATTCATTCTGCTGGAAGCAGGTCTTGATCTCTCTGCTCTCCTTCTTGTCAGCTGAGGGAACGAACATTTTCACTGCCTCCTTGTTTACCTCATTGCAGAGAGTGACATGACAGAAAGGTCTCCAATCACAAAGGTCCTAAATGAGTTAAATTCCTCTGAAAGGTAGGCAGACCTCTAAATAATCACCTGGTATGTCAATTTTTCCGTTAAGTGCACTTCCTCAAGCACATAAGTGACAAGACTCTTAAGACAGGTCACCCTGCCCGGCAACTCAGTGTGGTGTACTGCATCATTGCCAAGCAGGGCTGCCAACCTCCAGGTGGTGGCTGGAGACCTCCTGGGATTACAACTCCAAGTGACAGAGATTAGTTCACATGGAGAAAATGGCTGATTTGGAAGGTGGACTCTGCGGTATTATACCCCATTGAAATTCCTCCCTTCCCCAAACTCCACCCTCCTTGGGCTCCATCCCCAAAATCCCAACCCAAGTATTTCCCAACCCAGAGCTGCCAACCCTGTTGCCAAGTCATTTCCATACAAGCAGCCCTGAAGAGTGATATGAGAATAATTTCTTTAGGCAATACATCCTCCGGAAAAGAATGCCTCGGGGGGTGGTGGTGGTGGTGAGGAAGTGGCAACAATTCCAGGGCACAGATGTAGAGGAGGATGGGCCTCAGGTGGTTCAGCCTGCAGTCTGGATCCTAAATCTTGCTTCCTCTGAGGCAATGGTGGTCCTTGGCTTTCCAGTGCTGTCCTCTGGCACTAGGTCCTTTGGGTTTATAGAAAGGTGCTGGTCTTGTGTGAAGAGTTCCGATGTTCTAGCAATGGCAGAACGTGTTTCTTCACAGAAGGGGGCCCTCTCTGCTGCAGAAAAGGCTTGTGGCGCAAGCAGAACCGAGGCCTTAGGAACCAGGCCTACCACCCCACGCATCTCAACCTTGATCCGATACAGCTACCTTCCCCGCTTGATTTGGGCAGGATGGGGAGATGTGGCACAAAGGGTTTCAGCCCCTGCCAGAGATGGATCACTCTGCTGCTCCCCACAGGAAAGTGAGAGATCTCTTCAGGAAGGAGATCAAAGCCATGAAGAGATTTGAGTCTCCCCACATCCTTCGGATGTATGGCATCTGCATAGATGAGAGCGGTAAGACCTTTTGCCTTTTGGGGTGTACATGTGATTTGGGGAGATTGTAGGTATGTGTTCAAAGCTGAAACCTGTCAGCTTCTGAATTATATCTCGAAAGCAAATGTAATCAAATGAGAAAGGAAAACCAGAGACTGCAGCTATTCACTGAGTGTCTTTATCCACTAGGCCCAAGCCCTGAATTCTCCATTGTCACAGAATATTGTGAGAAAGGCAGCCTGCGGGATGTGTTGAAGAAAGAACCAGATTTATCCTGGAGGATTCGCATTCAAATGGCACTTCACGCTGCTAATGGCTTGTACAGGTATTGCAGACCATCTAGATGCAAGGGAGAGTCAATAAATGCGCCTGAGGGCCATTGTGGAAGTAGGGAAGCCACACAAGGAAATCAGTCTCAGTCTTTATGTGAAAAATGGACTTGCATGCAAGTGGAATAATGACTCTTTTGCCTTTTATTGGCTGTAGGTTACATCAGACCGGGGACAAGTCTCAGCTGCATGGCTCCATCAACAGCAACATGTTCCTGGTTGCTGAAGGCTACAGTGTTAAAGTGAGTTCTTTGAGTGTGCTAGCTCCAGAGAAGGTTTAGAACAGGGGTGTCAAACTAATTTGTTATGAGGGCCGAATCTGACATAAATGAGACTTTGTTGGGCCGGACCATGTGTGTCATAAAATGTAACACCAGGTAGCAGAGATATAAACTTTATAAAGGACACAAACACAAAGGGTTTCTTTTTATTTAAAATAAAAACATGCTTAAAACATTAGCACTCTTGCAATATTTTGGCCCCGGTCACACAGAGAATTTGCCACGCAAAAGGCACGAATGTCAGGCGGATTTTTGGGGCGTGATCACACTGCAACATCTGGGAAGCGTAGCGCATCCGTGGCCAGCCCATGGCGTCCCACCGAAGATGCGGAGTTAAAAAGTACCAAGGAAAGTGCACTAGTATCCAGAAAACACACGGCACAGGCGGGCGTCTGATCACGGGAGCGCTAGTACCCCGTGGCATCCAGCGCCCGTTCACGTCCTGTCACAAACCGGATGTTTTTCGTAAGTGCATGCGCTCAAACATGAAACTGAAAGCAGTGCTGGTCCACGGAACTGCACATGCGCACAAACGTGAAACGCTTGTGATCATGCCGTGCCGCTTCTTTGCCACACTGCAGCATCTCCGTATGATCGCCAGCTAACAGCCGAAGCACAGAGACTCAGGGGACCGTGTGATTGGGCTACCACACTTTATTTTGCTCTGGGGTGAACAGCCATGCCTCCCCCTCGCGTTATCTGGCCTGTGTGACCGGGGCCTTTGTTTATTTAACAGTGTCTGATAACTGACACCTCTTGCTCTGAATTATTGCATCAAACTGTCTGTGCTGTTGCAATCTTGAATATGCTATTCAGGTGTGTATCTGTAAGCTGCAAACCTACAATGACTCAGCAGCAGCAAAACTGGAAGAAGAAGCAGAAGACAGCCAGTTCCACTGCAGGCCTGACAAAAGCCCTCCAGAGGCCTGATCCAGCACCCGGGCCACATGCTTGACACCCCTGATTTAGAAGGCTCATCAAGATGAAAACCACAGGATTATGAAACCTTCGTTTGCCTTGGGGCTGTGCAGAGAAAGGGGAAGGGCCTTAAACTTCACTCTGGCCCCAGTCACACGTAAGGGTTTTGGCTGGGAGAGGGACGGATTGGGGGTGCAGCAAACGGGCGCGATCGCACCGCAACATCTGGGAAGTGGCGCGCACCCGTCCCCGATCCGGCCCTTCAGGCTGAAAACCCGCTGCAAAAAAGAACCACCCCTAGAGGTGGACTTACCAGAAAGGCCGCGGCAAGCCGGCCGTGGGATCGCCGGCGCATCCTTCTGCCAGCGCATCTGAGGCTCCTGGCCGAACTGCGCATGCTCACACATGCGCAGTTCAGCCGCCTCCCTCTCTGTTTCCTGGCTTTCTCCCCAGTCTCCCCGGCATCTGATCGTGCCAGGGAGCAAGTGCGCGTCGGCTCACAGGATCTGTGTGATCCCGCCGCCGCGTGCCTATTTTGGTGCGGCTTTCAAAAGCCGCACTTTGCCTGCACATTTTCCCCCCTGTGTGGCAGGGACTTCTGTTTTGCTGTTTCAAGTTGGGTTCCCTAGTATGTTGCTAGCAGCTTAAAGGGGGAAAATGCATGTTTTTAAAGGGTATGTGTTTTCTTCTTTAGATGCTAATCAACAGTAAGGAAGCCAGCGTTGACTAGTGAAACCACATGGAGTTTGAAGGGTTTGAAGGTTTAAGCCCCCTTACTCTTCCCTGCACAGTCCTGAGGCAAACTGAGGTTGCACACGCCTGCAGTTTGCCCTTTATGACTGGATGGAGATCCTGTTTGGGTGCTTTCACTCCAGACTAAACTAGTTTAATAAGGATCATTCTCGTTCCCCATGGGATCCTGGGAGCTGTAATTATGTGATGGTGAAGGGATCTCTACTAGAAAATATCAGCACCTGCAACTGGATTTTTGGGGGAAACATGCCAGATAAAACTGATATAAATTTGTAGTGTAGATATGCCTGAAGAGTCAGTTGCTTCCTAGAAAAGGGCTTCATAAGGACAATCAAATGTGGACAGGTAAATTTGGGTTGCAGTCACATGTGCGAGATAATGCGGGGGGGAAGCGAGGCTACTTGCTCCATAGGAATTTGACCCGCAGTTGCGCGATCACACAGTCCCTGGGAGCTGCGGGGGCAGCCTGCTACTGCGTGATCAGACGCAACTGTGGGTGAATTGGGGGGGTTTTTTGGCTGCGTGTTTCCGGTGCACTTCAACGGGGGATCAATGATTCGCATCTCCGCACCGAGTTATCCCTATGCAGCGTGCGATGATGCGCATACCGAAATGGGGAAAAAACAATGGCATGGAGTTGGGATGACCCAATCAGACCATCCTAATGCCATGAGAGCATGCTGGTGCGATCACATGGGAATGTCCATTCCTGGCCTGTAGCAAACCCGTTTGCTACTGGACTTTCCCCGGTGTCTTTTTACTCCGCTTCTGCGCCAGAGTAAAACGGGTTGCGGGGCGGTTCCCAGATGTTTGTGTCTGATCATGCCCTCTTAATCCTCCTGGCATTCACGCCTATGGCATGGCTAATTGTGCGTGTGATTGCATCCTTATTTTGTTATACTTTGTTTTAAATACATGGAGAACCACTTCAAGTTTAGGGGAAAAATGTCCTTCAATCACTGACTGGCCCAATGATTATTTATTTACTTCATTTATGCCTTTTCTTTCTCCCTAATTGGGAGGCAAAGCAGACTACATTCTTCTTCTCTCTCCTTTGCTTTATCCCTACAACAACCTTGCGATGTACATTAGAAGAGAAGAAGAAGACATTGGATTTATACCCCGCCCTTCACTACCCAAAGGTGTCTCAGAGCGGCTTACAAACTCATTTCCCTTCCCCCTCCCCACAACAGACACTCTGTGTGGTAGGTGGGGCTGAGAGAGCTCTTGACAGAAACTGCTCTTTTTCAAGAATAGCTCTTATCAGAACTACGGCTTGCCCAAGGTCATCCAGCCAGGTGCAAGTGGAGGAGTGGGGAATCAAACCCGGTTCTCCCAGATTAGAGTCCGCGCACTTAACCACACCAAACTGCTTCATTAGCCGGAAAATGTGTGACTGGCCCAACATCACCAAGCAAGCTTCTGTAGCGCCACAGGGATTTGAACCGGACTTCCAAAATCCTAGTCTGACATTGTACCCACTACACCACACTGGCTTTCTATGACGCTCTCAATGATACTAGTTTGTTTTGTGTGTCTCATTTTGTGGGACAAATACAGTTACACTCAGGGCGATTTCGCACTAGAGCTGCCTCGCGGCGCAGCCGCCGTTTGCCCCGACACAAACATGTCAATTTCACACCCGAGGCTGCGGGGCTGCATTTGACCCGCGGCTTCGCCCGATTTCCTCCGCAGTTTCGTGATCCTCAAAAACCAGGATGCAACCCCGCAGCTTCGGGTGTGAAATTGACATGTTTGTGTCGGGGCAAACGGCGGCCGTTGCAATAGGGAGATCCTCGT
>NW_015161974.1:236957-248923 GCF_001447785.1 Gekko japonicus | reverse complement strand
TTGAAAGAACAAACAAATTTGCGAATACATGGTTTGACAACTATTAGAAGAAATTAATATAGACACTTAGAGATTGTTAAGGATTTTATTGTATAAATTTGATACACTTGCAAGTTACAGTTTTAATCTTCACCCCAATAAAGGTTTTTTTTTGTGTGTGACAGTTTTAATCTTATAAGGTGAATTATACAAATCTATGATAAATTAGGCACCAATATATGATTGAAGAAATTGAAAGTGAATTTCTCCCCTTTTTGTTTGTTTGTTGTATTGAAAAATAAAAATCTATTCATAACATGAAGGCTCTTGTCAGGTAGAACAGAACATTCCCTGCAGCCCAAACGTGTTTCTCAGGGTAATCCAAGGCATTAACTTCAGTGGACTGAGAGAGGTGTAACTGTTTAGGCTTACACTGTCAAGATCCTTAACCCCAAACTGTGTGTTGACATTGTGTGTGTTCTTCCTTCTCCTCCAACTCCAGCTGTCAGGATTTGAACTGTCTCAAACGGAGTCATCTCTCCGACGGAAACACAAGGAGAAAAAACAGAAAGAAATCTCTCCCTCGGCCTACGTCTCCCCTCAGGGCCTGACATCAGTAAACCATATATATGACCTGCCAAGCGAAATCTACAGGTAAGATCCCTATAAGGCTGCAGCCCTGGCCCCTCTTTACTGCTTGGCCCCTTCCGGTCTTGTAGCTCTCAGCTACGGCAATATTCCTTCATGACTCAAGTACGGGGGACAAGTGGCTGCCACCAATCCATGCTATGGTTGCGTTCAGAGGTCCCTTGTCCCCAGTCTGCTTTGGTGGCCGCTTCTCGGATGCGATGAGGAAGAGTCATAAATGGTAATGCTTCATCACAGCTCTCGGTAATCCAAACATTACTCCAGGAGAAGATATGGGCCAGTGGTAGTGCTCACATGTCTCCCATGGGAAACCTTTGCCCTTCTGCTCTGCAAAATCTCTGCTTCATGAGTCCCAAGGATTCCTGCTCTCTGAACTAGCTATCTCCCGGATAAATGTTGCTTCCACATGTAGGTTTTGCTGTGATTTGGCCTATAACTTAAAATTGATAATTGACACATTGCTGTAGCTTGCCACTATGCCACTGAAGCTGCTTTATGCTGAATCAGAGCCTCAGTCCATTAAAGTCAGTATTGTCTACCCAGACTGGCAGCAGCTGTGCAGGGTCTTTGGCAGAGGTCTTTCACATAACCAGCTACCAGATCCTTTAACTGGAGATACCGAGGATTGAACCTGGGACCTTCTGCAGGCCAAACAAATGTTTTACCGGCATGGTGTAGTGGTTAAGAGCAGTGGCCTCTAATCTGGAGAACTGGGTTTAATTCCCCACTCCTCCTCCACATGAAGCCTGCTGGGTGACCTTGAGCCAGTCACAGTTCTCTCAGAGCTCTCTCAGTCCCACCTTCCTCACAAGGTGCCTGTTGTAGGGAGGGGAAGGGAAGGCCATTGAAAGCTGCTTTGAGACTCCTTAGGGTAGAGAAAAGCGGGGTATAAAAACCAGCCTTCTTTTACAACCGACCAGCAGCCTCTCCACCAAACCATAACAATATGTCAACTGCTGATAAAAGCACACTCCAGTTAGAGTTGCCAACCTCCAGGGATGCCTGGACATGAGCCCTCACATTGTGGAGCGTGGGCTCCATTTCTAATTCCACAGGGATAGCCTTGTTAGTCTATTGCAGCAAAAAGAGAACAGGAGTCTTGCGGCATCTTAAATACCAACAGTATTTTATTCTGGTATAAGCTTCCGTGAACTAGAGCCCACTTCCGCAAAAGTCCTGGAAATGTCTGTGGTGTTGAAGGGAAAGAACAGTATTTGTTTTTCTCTACAAACGTATTTTTGAAAAAACAACCTTGTGCACAAGGGAAGGTGTAGGATCTCTGGTAGTGCAATCCTAACAACATATTCCTGGGAGCAAGACCCATCGATTAGACCTGAGTAGGATTCTGAATAGACCTGCTTAGGACAGCACCGTGAGTTACCTAGAGTGGCGTCTGCAAGAACCTTTCTTTGGAGTGCAACCCGGCCTGAACTGCGTAAGTCTGAATGGTCAGAGGCAATGCTGCCTCTAAGCTGTGGGGCCTTGTGAGCAAAAGTTCTACTTTGTGAGCTACTGGCATTAAAGTTGTGAGCTACTGCATAAATTAGTTTGCTCTGGAGCCATCCTTCCTGAGCAAAGACAAAAATGTGTGAGCCAGGGGCTAAAAAAACTGAGCTAGCTCACACTAATTCAGCTTAGAGGGAACACTGGTCAGAGGCTGGCAAATGAGTAGCTTTCCTCCATGGGCTTGTTATGTTGCAGATCACTATCCTGGCTTGTTCATTCTTTGCAGACCGCCAGATCACCTTACAACAGGGGATCCCCTTGGCAAGATGCTTGAAAATTCTCCCAGTTAAAACGTTAGCCCCCTTCTGCCCTTTGACACAGCTACAGTGAATGCACAGAACAAAGAGAGAGATGTGCTACAAGGTCGGCCACATTTCCACTCTAGGGTGGAAAATGAATGGAGATGTAGGAGTGGAGCCTGGGGAGGACAGAGTTTGGGGTGGGGAGCTTTGTGGGCATGTGATGCTTTAGAGACCACTCTCTGAAGCTGTTTCCTCCAGAGGGAAATACTGATTGCTGTATTCTGGAAATCAGTTGTAATTCCAAGAGTACTCTCTAGGCCCTGGTTGGAGGTTGAGAACTCTAGGTCATGTTCCCAGTCACATCTGCTGGGAAGGAAAAATAATCCCCCCCCCAATCAAGTGGGTATCTTAAAGTGGGTAGCTGACCAGCGATGGTCCACAATCCAATTTAAAAGTCACTGGCTCAGGTAGCCTTTGATGCCTTCCACCTGATTGATTTTATTACTTCTCAGCCTCCCTGCACCCATAGTTGATGGCTGGCAGGGACCCATCGAACACCCACCCCATTCTTCGGGTTTGGATTCGTGACCCCTAGAAAGGAAGTCACCTGAAACAAATGACCAATCTGTATCACATTAGAAAGCTACTTTTCCCGGGCTAATTCCCCATTGGCTCAGTGCCAGGTATCCCTTCCAGGTCAGTCTAAACAATAGCAATACTAGGCAAAAAAGGTAACCCTATAATGACTGAATTGTCAGACCTTGTAAACACATACATTTCCAACAAGGATAGGAATAAAATTCTTGATCATGTAACATTCCTTCAGGTGGGTAGATGTGTTGGTCTGAAGCAACAGAACAAAATTTGAGTGCAGTGGCACCTTTGAGACCAACAAAGTTTAATTCTGGGTATAAGCTTTTGTGTGCATGCACATGAAAATGTATATCCAGAATTAAACTTTGTTGGTCTTAAAAGTGACACTGGATTCAAACTTTGTTCTTATGTAACTTTCCTTTTTACTTCATTTCAGCTTTGGCATTGTGCTTTGGGAGATTGCAACTGGCAAGACTCCTTTTAGAGGTAAGACAAAGATGGGCTAGATTAGATTATTTGTCTGATGAGCATCAGCAACATGTGCGACAGATCCAGGATAGCAATCAGGACTAAACTCTCTTTGTTCAGTACTGATTTGTTTAGTCCTAATACTGGGGAACACTCATCTCTGAAGCTACTGCAAAGTGTACTGAGCAGAATACACAATTGTACCCTTAACTGTTACATCCTATCACACACACACTGTGAACAAAAAGCAATTGTTGTGTCTGTTGGCCTATGAGCACTGAAAATCTGTTGTTTGTTTTAGAAACTAGAAAGCCTCAATGAATAGACAAAGACGCCGTATTTATTTCGTACTGTCTTCCTCAAATCATGGACTGCTACTAAGGCTGTCCATTGTGTCTGTTGGATGCCACAGTTATTAATCTTTGTTCCTATAACCCAATTTTCCAGAATTCATACACTGAGTAATTCTGCTCCCACTAATTCTCTATGGATTAAACCCTCAAGTTGCAATAGTTAGTTGAGCAGTATTACTCAGTGTATGATTTTTGGAAAATTGGATATTTTGTACTTTGAATAATTACTCGGTTGTGTTTCTTTAACTTATGTTTAAATTTACTACTTAAGCCCTACTATTTGGATTGTACCACTGAACATATACTGCAGAATTTTGGAATATTGTTACAGATATATACACAAATTGATTTTCCTATATCATAGGATTCTTTGATGTAACATTGTTATAAGAGTGATTCTCTAATATTACATTGTAAATTCATAGGTTGAAATTTGAATGAAAAAATACCTTGGTGTTTTTAAATAAAAATAGTATTTATTAGTCTACAGCGTCATATTGGTATGGTTTTACAGTTTTCTGGTTGTATCTTATTGAACCGTGACACACACACACACACACCCCCGTGGTTGATAATGCCACAAGGGTAGCCTGATCTCATCAGATCTTGGAACCTAAGCAGGATTGGCCCAGGTTAGTACTTGGATGGGAGATCACCAAGGAAGTTGAGAGTTGCTACACAGAGGCAGGCAACGCTAAACCATCACTGTTCATCTCTTGCCTATGAAAACCCTGAGCCTGCAACTTGACAGCACTTTTCACCACAGACATGTAATTCTGTATGGAGAGAAAAAAGATAGAGAGGGGGCAGGAAAGTTGCTGCAGGGAAGTGAATTGATGGAGAAATAGTGAAGCCCTCTAAGCCAGGGGTGTCAAACATTGCTTTACAACTGTTGACCCTATAACCTTAACCTTAACAGTGGGATCAGGCCCCAGGAAGGCTTCTATCAGGCCCGCAGTGGAACTGGCTGTCTTCTGCTTCTTCTTCCAGTTCTGCTGCTGCTGTGTCATTGTAGGTTTGCAGTTTACAGATACACACCTGAACAGCATACTCAAGATTGCAATAGCATAGACAGTTTGATGCAATAATTCAGAGCAAGAGGTGTCAGTTATCAGACACTGTTAAATAAACAAAATATTGCAAGAGTACTAATGTTTTAAGCATGTTTTTATTTTAAGTAAAAAAATCCCTTTGTATTTGTGTCCTTTAGAAAGTTTATATCTCTGCTACCTGGCATTACATTTTATGACACACATGGCCCGGCCCAACAAGGTCTCATTTATGTCAGATCTGGCCCTCATAACAAATGAGTCCGACACCCCTACTCTAAGCCCTCTCTCTCCACTAAAAGGCACCCTGTAAAAGCAGATTTTTCTTACCGAAAGCAGCCATTAGAATTATGTTGCATGTTTATTTAAACCATAGGAGGGAGGAGAAAAGCCAGTAATGTTACTGTACATTTGTGCTTGTGTGTAACTTTGTGAAATTTTCAGTTGGTCAGCTGTGTTGGTCTGAAGCAGTACAACAGATTTAGAGTCCAATGGCACCTTTAAGACCAACAAAGATTTATTCAAGGTACGAGCTTTCGTGTTGTGTGCACGCACACTTTATCAAATACGTTAGAATGGCAGGCAAGGTTCAAACTTATATAGACAGAGAATGAACAGCAAATTAACATGCAACATGATGATGATCAAGATATGCAAAGTCACACTAAATAACGTTAAGGTTATAGGGTCAGCAGTTGTAAAGCAATAAATATGTCAAACTAGCAGATAAATGTCTAAAGGTGTATTTTCTAATTGTGGGGAGTAGCTGGGAATCTTCATTCTCTCCTGTCAGGTGTGGAGGGCACTTAATACTACCTCCAAAAATGCTGTTATATCAGCAGACATCCTAATATCCCTTGCATACATTCAGTATTCTTATATACTATTCTGAAAAAGACACTAAAATACATTAAAATACAGAGGATTTATAGTCCTTCTTGTTGAGAATACATATGTGAGGACTGAATGAGTTAGCATATGTAATGAGATAAAAAAAAACCAATATCCCTGTTGAATCCTGGGGAGGTTTTTGATCCAAGTGTTGTAATTCAGCAATTTCCCTTTCCATTCTCTTTCTGAAGTTCCTTTGTAATAAAACAGCTACTTTGAGGTCACCCACTGAATGTCCTGGAAGGTTGAAGTGTTCTCCTACAGGTTTCTCAGTCTTGTGACTCCTGATGTCTGATTTGTGTCCATTTATCCTCTGGCGTAGGGTTTGTCTTGTTTGTCCTATGTAGAGAACTGAAAGGCATTGTTGACATTTAATGGCATATACAATATTAGAAGACGAGCAAGTGAATGAGCCTCTGATGGTGTAGTTGATGCTGTTAGGTCCAGTGATTGTGTTGTCTGGGTGATTATGGCAGCAAAGTTGGCATCTGGGTTTAATGCAAGCTCTGGTCCCAGTATCCATGTTCAAATGAGATGCTGCATTATTGTGGGTGAGTAGTTGTTTGAGACAGGGGGGCTGTCTGTACGCAAGAAAAGGTTTGCCCCCCAGTACTTCTAAAAGAGAACTGTGGCCCCGGTCACATGGAGCATTAGGCACGCTAGAGAAACGGAAGATAGGCGGATTTTCCGGGCGCGATGGGCAAGGGCGGGTGTCTGATCGCATTTCCGGTGGTAGTTCCCGTGCCCGCCCATGTCCCCTCGCAAAAAGGTTTTTTCCCCCCAAGTCTCCACAGATGCACACAAGCACCCAACAGAGCATGCGCACATTTCAGTTTAAAAAAACACAACACAACCCCGTTTGCCGCGCCGCTCCGCTTCTTTGCCGTTTCGTGTGATCAGCACCTCCCCCCCAACCACGGGTGCTCGACGGGACCACAACCTGACGCCTGATGGCGCAGTATCCGGGGCAAACAACCACGCCTCCCCCCCGCATTTTCCTGCCCGTGTGGCTGAGGCCTGTCATTATTCAGTGAAGGTTGTAAGTAATTGATGATGCATTGAACTGTTTTGAGCTGGAGGCTGTATGTGACCAGTAGTGGTGTTCTATTATTGTCTCTTTTGGGCCTGTCTTCTAATAGGTTTTCTCTGGGTATCATTCTGGATTTGTTAATCTGTTTCCTGACTTCATCAGGTGGATACTTTAGTTCCAAAAAGGTGTGCTGTAGATCCCTCAGGTGTGAATCTCTGTCTGTAGGATTGGAGCAGATGCAGCTGTAGCATAGAGCCTGACTGTATACAATGGATCATTTGGTATGTTCAGGATGGTAGCTATAGGCATGTAGGTATGTTTGTCGGTCAGTAGGTTTCTGGTATAAGGTGTGAAAAGTTATCACCCACACCCATCTCCCTCTGCTTGTTCCTTTAGGCTGCACTTCTCAGGAGATCCATCAGAAAGTTTATAAGGAAGGCTACCAAGAACCCCTGGGAGAAGACTGTCCTGCTGGCCTGCGGGAGGTCATCCACCAGTGCCGGAACTACGAGCCTTCTAAGCGCCCATCAGCTGAAGGTAGGACCCTCCCCCAGCTAAAGGACCATCTCCTCCCATATGTCTCTGTGTGGTGACTGTGAACCTCAGGCTATCACCTACTGGCTGTTCCCCACTTAAGCTGGATAACCTAGCATCAAACAGTCCATGCTTTGTCCACCTTTGAACCAAGGTGGACAGCAGCCACATGTCAGCCATGTCACATGGCCACCATAATGTCTAGTTTGGCCCTTAGCTCTCATCCTATGGAACAAGTTCCCTGAGGATGTGAGGTGGGAGCACTGTCTCTGGAAATGTTTAGAAGACATTGCAAGGCTATTTTATTTGCTAGGGCTTTTAAAGAAATGTAGGTGTAGGTGTTTTGTGTGTAGGGGAAGGAGGGTCATTGAAGGTTTTACTGTGTTTTGTGTATTTTTAAATTTGGTTTCATAAGCTGGCTTGAGCCAAAAAAAGCAGACAGGGTATAAACACTTTAACAATATGGGCCCGTTGTTGTGGCCAACAGTTTTGAATCTATTTTACGCCCTTATTAGAACAAATGCAAGCTCAAGTAGGCACCATGCTTCCTTGCTTAAAGGACCCAGTTGCAAAAATAGAATCGAGACAGAGTATTGGTTGCATTATTTGGAATGTTCTGTTCTGAAATACAGACTTGCATTTTGTGTGTGTCTCTTCAAGGGATTGTGGATTCTCTCCGGAGCATCTCCTCTGTTACTACTGTGACCTTGTGAAAAGACAACCTGAGATGTTCCTACACAAAACAAGAATTTGTTCCCTGCAGAAGCTATGGGACCACATTGCTGGCCCCCTGGAGAGCTGATTCATCCTATGACTGGTCTGGACATGGCCAGGAACTTTTTTGTTTTTCACTCTGGACTACAAGGTGGAAACACTCTCTGGACAGCTTGGCACAGTGCCTCTACCTATGATGTGTAAAATGACAAATGATTTAGAAAACAGATAGGATCTGGATAATTTTTAACAGCTTCACATTACTGTGTTTTTATGACAGGGAATGGGGTCAGATGTAAAGAGAATTTTTAAAAAAATAGGAAAAGAAAAAGAGATGGAGATCTTTTAGCAAGATTGATATATTGACATATGTGTTTACCACAAAGACTTGTATTATACTATACTAAATATTTGCTGTGCAAGTGATGCATTAGAATATATATGATCAGGGCTTTTTTTTCTGGGGGAACGCGCTGGAACAAAGTTCCAGAACCTCTTTGACAAAATTCTTTTTAAAATGTTTAAAAGTTCATGAGTTTTCAGTGTACAGACTGAAAACTTCATTTCCCTCTTGAGAGTTCTTTTTCAAAAAACAAAAAACCAAGCCCTGTATACAAGAACCAGTGTGGTATAGTGGTTACAGTGGCAGACTAGAATCTGGGAGACCCAGGTCTGAATCCCCACTCTGCCATGGAAACTTGCTGGGTGATCCTTGACTTGTTGGTCTAACTTACCTCACAGGGTTAATGAGGGTAAAATGGAGGGGATATTGATGTTGTAAGCTTCTGGTCACTATTGGGGAGAAATGCAGGGTATATATATAAATATGCATTTATATTGAAAATTCATATTATTTTATATGCTTTCTTTTGGTTAGTATTAAAATTTGACATAATTTTTAAGGTGCCCCAAGACTTCTCTTTTACTGCAATAAACAAACATGACTTTGTAATCCTGTTTGGAACTGGTTTTACTTCATTGTTTTCTAATTTTTGTAATCCAGTTTTTGCATTGATTTTAGGGTTGCCAGCTCCTAGAGATTTGGGTGGAGCTCACGGAGGGTAGAAGCTCAGTGGGAATGTGATGCCAATAATCATTTTCAAAGCCGCCTTTTCTCCAGGGGGACTGACCTCTTTAGTTTAGAGGACAATTGTAATTCTGGGAGAACTCCAGACCCCCCCCGCAGAGGTTGGCAACCCCATCTGAATAGTGTTTTAACATATCCTTTTTTTCCTGTATTGCTTGTGAATTTTATAAAGTGCCTTGAGTCTTAAGCAGGAAACCCTGGACCATACATTAAGTAAATGCATCAATAAACTTATATGTGGGTGGGTACGAGAAGAGTAAAAAGGTGGGGAGCGTAAATTACTTTTTACGGAGGAAGACCTAGCCACCGAAGCAACTGGTGTTTTAAAAGGCTACCCAGAACAAAGAACTGGCAGTCCAATCGGAGTGGGAGGGAAACAAGGGAAGGGAAACAAGTGGAAGGGAAACATTTTATGCCAACCTTTGTTGCAACAGACTGCGCTATTAAGGAAGTCCAGTGACAAGTAGGTCCACGTTTGTCAAAGAACCAGGCGTGTACAAGTTTTCTAAAATACCTCGAAAGTGATACACCCTCCACTCTTTCATTATGCTACTGGTCACTGTTTTTGATTGCCTACAAAAGAGGGACATACTAAAACTAAGGGAAGGACAAGCGATTGCCCATAGGGAATACAGGAGTGGACAGCGATTGCCCATAGGCAATACATGAATGCCAATAGAGAATGCATGATTGCCCATATGGAATAATGAAGGGTAGGCTTGCCCATAGGGGATAATGGAGTACATAACTGCCAATAGAGAATCCATGACTGCCCATAGAGAATCCATGACTGCCCATAGGGAATAATGGAGAGTAGGCTTGGCCAGAGGGAATAGTACAGTACACAATTGCCAATAGAGAATCCATGACTGCTCCTTTCTAACAGAAGAGACAGAAAAAGTGATTTTACCCCCTTATCACTTTCACCTCTCAACCCACAGGACTACCTATGCAAATCCCACTAAATGATGGATCACAGTATTAAAGGTGGCATAGATTTTATATATGGATAGAAAATAATTATCAAAATAGATTCATGATAACCTGAATACATTAATGTATGCGATCCATCTGTTATGTATGATGTAAAAGTTATAAATAAAATGTATTTTTAAAAAATGATGGATCACAGGGTCCAGCTCAGTGTTCCCTCTAAGCTGAGTTAGTGTGAGCCAGCTCACAGTTTTTGAGCCTCCAACTCACACATTTTTGTCTTCGCTCAGGAAGGATGGCTCCAGAGCAAAATAATTTATGCAGTAGCCAAATTACTTGCTCACAGTTTTAATGCCAGTAGCTCACAAAGTAGAATTTTTGCTCATAAGACTCCACAGCTTAGAGGGAACATTGGCTCCAGTTTATTACCTTTCATTCTTTTGCTGGTGGTTGAAAGTGATGTCAACGATGCAATCCTAAGCAAACTTGCATGAGCATCAGACCAGGATCTGGAAAACCCCGGTCTGAATCCCAACTCTGCGATGGAAGCTTGCTGAGTGACCTTAGCCCAGTCACACACACTCAGCCTAAACTACCTCACAAGGTTGTTGTGAAAAGAGGAGAATGATGTAACCACTCTGGTTTTCTGCTGGGGAGAAAGGTGGGGTATAAATGAAGTAAATAAAATAAATCAAGACATGTGAAGTCACTGGGTTTAAAAAGGTGTAAGTTTGTTTAGATGGCACTGCAAAACAGGGGTCATGTATATTTTAGAAAACTACAGGAATGTCAGAAAAGAAACCTCTCATCCAGCTCTGGAAAACATTTACATCTCTTTCGATTTCCCACTGTATAAAACCACTGGGAATTGTTTATTTAGTTAGTAATGTCTCAGGAACCGATAATTGGAAACTTCCCTTTCCAAACTCAACCCGGAAGTCTACAAGTCTGCACACTCTATCATTTCAGTCTCTGTGCTCCTAAACACTAGCCTCTGAGCCCACCTCCAACACCAGAAACTGACAGGCGCGTTGCCTAATGGAAGTGTCGCTCTAACCAATAGGAGTGTCGCTCTAACTAATACAAAGTCGTGACTCTGACCAATAGGAGGCAAAGCTTGCTGGCGCAGCGAAGGAACGGCCAATGGGAGGCGCGGAGAGGGCGGCGGGAGATTGAGAGGCCGTTGGGCCCAGACGCCTGGTGGGTCCTGCTGACACCTCGCCATGGCTCAGGAGGCGATGGACGTGGATCTCCAAACGGCGCCCGCGCAGGAGGTGGCGGCTGCGGCTGCTGCGGAGAGATCCTCGCCGTCCCCTTCCCGCACCCTTTGGCGCGCCCTCTTCGGCGTGCAGGAGACGCGGAGGCCTTCTTCTTTTCACCCCCAGTCGCAGCCTCTGCCTCGAGCCAGGACGAGGCCGCCTCGGCAGCCGGCAGTGCGCGGGACCCAACGGGCAGCCCGAAGCGGGTGAGCTGTCCGCGGGACATCCGTGGTAGTTAACCCTGAATAACTGCCTCGCCTTCCTTCCTCCGCTGTTAAGGCGCTGGGCCGGGGCTTGGGAGGTCAAAGGTGGTGGGGCCTGGAAGTCGTTCTCACTCCTTCAGACAGCCACGTGGGGGCGGGGGGAGACAACAACGAAAGACAACGGTATTGTCAGCATAGGATCAGGACGTGGGTTCGTATACCTCTTTTTTTTTTGCATGGAACTCGCTGGGTCTCTGGGCAGTAATGGATTCTTGGCATGGCTTGCCTTGCCTACCTCACGGGGTTGTTGTGAGGATAAACTGGAAGAGGAGAGTGCCATGCCTTGCTGTCCTGAGTGACATAAGAACATAAGAGAAGCCAATGTTGGATCAGGCCAATGGCCCATCCAGTCCAACACTCTGTCACACAGTGGCCAAAAATACCAGGTACCATCAGGAGGTCCACCAGTGGGACCA
>NW_015161974.1:236151-236910 GCF_001447785.1 Gekko japonicus | reverse complement strand
ACCAAGAATACAGAGCATCACTTGCCCCAGACTGAGAGTTCCTATCTATACCTTGTGGCTAATAGCCACTGATGGACCTCTGCTCCATATGTTTAATTCCCTCCTGAAGCCGTCCATGCTTGTAGTTGCCACCACCTCCTGTAGCAGGGAATTCCATTTGTTAATCACTCTTTGGGTGAAGAAGTTCTTCCTTTTATCCGTTCTAACCTGACTGCTCAGCAATTTTATTTAGTGCCCACGAGTTCTTGTATTGTGAGAAAGGAAGAAAGAATACTTCTTTGTCTACCTGCTCTGTCCCATGAATAATCTTATAAACCTCGATCATGTCACCCCTCAGCCATCATTTCCTCAAGCTAAAGAGTCCCAAGTGTTTTAACCTTTCTTCATAGGGAAAGTGTTCCAACCCTTTTATCATTCCAGTTGCCCTTTTCTGCACTTTCCCCAATGCTATAATATCCTTTTGAGGTGTGGTACACAGTACTGCAAATAAAGTTGCACCTTTGATTTATACAGGGGCATTATAATACTGGCTGAGTTGTTTTCAATTCCCTTCCTAATAATCTTGAGCATAGTGTTGGCCTTTTTTATTGCAGACGCACACTGTCTCAACATTTTCATTGAGTTATCTACTATGACTCCAAGATCTCTCTTTTGGTCAGTCTCTGTCAGTTTGGACCCCATTGACGTGTATTTATAGTTAAGATTTTTGGCTCCAATGTGCATCACTTTGCACTTGGCCACATTGAACCCCATTTGCCA
>NW_015161974.1:202000-234751 GCF_001447785.1 Gekko japonicus | reverse complement strand
AGAATGGACAGAGTGCAGACCGATCAAGAAGAGACAGTAGAACCTCTGAAACATTGTATTGGAGTCCCCGTCTTGGATGATATATTGTTGTGAACACCGATTTTAAATGTAAAATGTAATTGATTGTTTTATCTGGTTTTAGTGTTATGTATGGCAATTGCCTCTTGTTAGCCACCCTGAGCCCATGTGGAAGTGCAGGATATAAGCCAAATAAATAAATAAATAAATGTGTGTCTGTGTGTCTGTGTGTATGTATGCTTGTGTATTGTTTGACTGAGACATCTCCATCAGTAAAAGACATTATATTTTACCAATCATAGTCTCTGTGTCTGTTCTGGTACTTACAGTAAAGGTGGGACTTCTGTACAAACTGGTGTGAACCCTAATTTGCCTATTGCCAATTAATAATCATAACTTCCCCAATATTAATTGAGAATTTAAGGCAATTTGGCTAACACAAGGGTGACCAGCAGTGGCTTTCAGCCAGGATTTCCATCCATATAAGGTGACTGTCTTGCCTTCTCTCTGCACCCTCAAATGTCCCCTCAGATGCTGCTCATTTGGGGCTGCAATGGGAGGAGGGAGGTGAGAAAGTCACAGTCTGCAAGTGGAGATCCTTCTGTCTGCAGCAAAGCTCCATTGGATCCAACCCAATGAATGCATCAGGTAAAAGCCCTTAGACAAGAGCTCATGGGCCAAGGTGAGTAAGTCTTGGCCCATGAATCGCAGCCTGGAACCTACAATAGCTCTGTAAAAACCAGTCTGCCTAGAATGTGTTCTTTTGTTTTGTTTTGTTTTTTTATAAATTTTATTTATAACTTTTACATCACACATGACAGATGCATCGCATACATTAATGTATTCAGGTTATCATGAGTCTATTTTGATAATTATTTTCTATTCATATATAAAATCTATGCCACCTTTAATACTGTGATCCATCATTTAGTGGGATTTGCATAGGTAGTCCTGTGGGTTGAGAGGTGAAAGTGAAAAGGGGGTAAAATCACTTTTTCTGTCTCTTCTGTTAGAAAGGAGCAGTTTCACCCTTCCTCACTGCAGCCTCCTGATCCTTATGACTCTCAGCTCCTGCAAGTCTCTTACCCTTAGCAATAAATGTCAGAAAATGTCAGGAATGTCAGAAAAGACATTCGGGGAGGGGAGTTCAGGAAAGATCTGCAGTCCTTGCATCTGCAGATCAAAGAATCCAACCCGCTGAAAGCGTGCAGGATTATTAAATTTGGGATGTTTGGGCGCAAACATTGAAGAGGATTGGCCTTGTAGGATAATGGCTTGTTTCTTTATTTCTGGGTCTTTCTTCTGGGATTTAACTCCTTTCCCTGGGTTGGAGGCTTAAATCCTGAAATTTTTGCTTGATGAGACCTGAGTTGCTGAAAATTTTCAAATAGGGATTTTTGTCCAGAGTCTCTGGTTTTGTTCAGAACTGTGACGGAAAGGGAAATAGAAGACTCTAGTCTTGTCTTCCTATCTTTCCTTCTCCATTTTGAGGTAAGCTGGTTGAGAGAAAGTTTGGTCCAAGGTCACCCAGTGGCCTTATGCCTGAACATAGCACCCAGGACTGACTTGTCCTAGTAACAACTCTGGTTACTGTACTACAACTGCCTCTTTCTTTCACAACCATTGAATCTCAGGAAGCCACTTTGAACTAGCACTGCTGCTTTAGAAATTTCTTTACCCTTCTCCCTTCAAGTAAGAGTGATCAAGATGTATTTTCTGTCAGTTGCTTGTAATTTGATATAACGGGATATGGATTTGTTCGCTTTCAGCACTTTTTTCTTCTCCCTTCCCTGAAATCTGCTTTCTTGTAAAAAAATAAATAAATCTTCTTCCTTCTGGCTAAGTATAGCAGCTTGTGCAGAGTTCTTGACTCAGCTTGTAACAAAATGTGTGAGTTGGTGGCCATGGTGGCACTCCAACTTGTTGTTTTAGACTGCAATTAAATATGTCTGACTCAAATTCTTGAGTGTGTGGCTTGGAAAATTGTGACTGACATTCTTCTGTCCAATCTGCCTGAGTCAATAATAATCCGCACTTCTTGGCTTTGTTCCTTGGCTTCTAGACCCGCAGCAGCATTGAATGCTTACTTCCTTAGCAGGATTGAAGCAGCAGCAGCCACATCAAATCTCTCAGCAGGCCATGGTAGGCACAGCTCAGATGAGACTGTGGTTCTTAGTGACTCTGACAGTGACAGCAGCAGCTTGACTGAAGTGGAAGAGGAGGAGGAGGGTGAGGTACCTGCAGGAACCCTTGAAGAGGCACCTGGACCATCCAACTTGGGAGGTTTGTATTGGTTCTACATCTTCATGAAAGCCTAAAACCGGGGACATTGTTTATCTCTGTCCAGAGTACTCTATTTGTGTGCCACGTTCCTAAACCTCTTGAAATGTGCTCGGGACAAATATGCACATGCTTATCCTATTTGTTTCCTCAGAAGAATCCAGATGAGTTTCAGAAGAAGGGTGTCGTAACCAAATGGTAAACGGTTTGTTTCATGGCAGAGCAGGGATTTGGATGACATTGTAAGTCAGTCTTCTGAGTTGTAGGGAAGAACTGTGCAGGGTGTTCCAGGTTTGATTTTTTTGACCTATACTGTTAAAAGACTCTTGGATTCTGAAAGTTGTTGTTGTTGTTATTTTATTATTATTTTGCCCACACCCTGGAGAACTGTTGCCTCTCAAAAGCAGACATAATGGACCAAGGGTCTGACTGCATGAAACAGTTTTGCATGTTCATGTGACAAACATATCACAGTTCAGAGTTTGTGTGACGACCCCTTTACTGGGGAGGTCTGGTTTCCCTTTAAAAGTGTTCTTTATGTTTTTCTCTACTCGGTAATCCGGTTGCCACCAGGAAATTTATAAGGCTTTCCAAACCTTTATAATATAATATTTCTACCAATGGGTAGGTGGATCGAGATTTTAGGCTTTCAAGGAACTATGTGGTCTGAGGAAGGATTCTTTCCAGAGCTGGTATACTTGAATGAAATAGGATTTATTTAAAGCATAAATATGAGGGTAGAACCATGTAACTAGTAAAGTAGGTATAACACACAGTCTGCTCCCTACTGACAGGGATTTTTCCTTAGGTAACTTTGTAACGCTTTTCCCTTCAGGCCATATACGGTTACTGTTTCTTTATACGTCAACTTTTCATAACACACAGAACTTAATCTCTTGTATCACACACAAGAAGGTCTCTCCTTCAGACCTCAGAACAAACTAACTGCTTAACTTATCCCATACACAGCACTTAACAACTCTCTCTGTCTTCATCAACTGTCATATCGCTAACTGACACTCTTGACTGACATATCTGCTCATCCACACAGAATCATTTCCAAAACCCCTCCCCCTCTCTGTCACTCACCAATCATACCACTTGCCGGTTCCAAGCACTCTAGATTATCACACAGCCATGCAAACCAAACTTTTAAAGACACACACACACAAATAAACATGAAATCGCCACAGTTTGAATCCTAACTTTAACACAGCTTTGTAAAGATAGCTTCCTGCCAAAAAATGACATTCCAGTAATTTCTTAGTGCTTGTGTCACTGCTTAAGATTAATACATACATGCAAAGTCCTGTTCAGTTTGTGAGGACAAAGATTTGTGTTTAGTACATGATGAGATATGGGAAGCCAGTGGAGGGATGTAAAGGGAGCATCTTATGCTCTGAGTACTGGAAAACGAATTATTTCAGCAATGGCATTGTTAATACCACTTTTTTGTCATTTTGTGTTGTTGCCTATTGTACAGCCTGTGAATTTATTTGCTGTTCTTGATAAAAAGCCTGATCCCTGGATATTTTTGGTGTGTGTTTCTTCTCTTCTTCCCATGATAGCAGTGGCTTTATGCTTCATTTTGAGATTCTCTTTCTCTGAGGTGGTTATTCAGTTGACTTACACATGACTGTCCATTCTGCCTTTAGTGTGACAGTAAATGGTTATGTGGCACTAATTGTGGTCTCATCCCATTCCTTTTATTTCTCATCTGCAGTCTCTAATGCAACACAAATGGATCCTCCTGCAGGCAATGCCAGTGAGCCAGGGCATCCAGAACCTAGAGAAGCAACTGCCCAGCAGAAGAAGGTGGGAGGGAGGAGCTAAGATGAGGGTTCTGCTGATTCCAACTCAGAACTACCTTCACCTGACTTCTTATTTCATGCCATCTTGTTTCAGAAAAGTCCTTTAAAGGGAGCCAATCCTGCAGCATCTGTGACCCCCTCAGAGGAAGAGGAGAGTGGTGATACCTGTGCAATCTGCTTTGAAGAGTGGACTAATGCAGGGGGGCACCGTCTCTCTGCCCTGCGGTGTGGGCATCTCTTTGGCTATAGCTGCATTGAGAGGTGGCTGAAGGGGCAGCCAGGCAAATGCCCTCAGGTAAAGGCTTTGCCAGGGACTGACTCCTGGTAACTGCGCTTCACAATTAGAAGTGATCTAGCTGAGGAGGGCAGGAAAGAGGGAGGTAGTGGAGGATTTAAAATGCTTAACAAGCTCAACAACTTCTTCCTGGAATGGATTTCACCATCAGGAGAGGCTAAGAATTCATGTCCCTATCAACTGACACCTTAAAAAACAATACCCCCATTGGACTCAAGATAGAGGGATATATATCATTCCTATTCTTACGAAGATGAATCTTCCTTTGCAACCTTGGGTGCTTTCAGTATTGTTATCTGATTCAAATGCCGATGGACTGATAACAGCTAACGTGGCACGATAATATAAAACAAACAAACAAACAAAAATACTGTGATGGATGCCAGGCTTCCAAGGAAGGAAATGCTGCAGGTTGTTCCTATGTTAAACTGTTCCCTGAGCTTGGGAGGGTGTGTTTTTTGGTAATACTTATACATTCCCCTTCTTAAGTAAAACCCCATTGCTTTACACCCCTGTCCTCAATACAATCTTGTGAGTAGCTGTTTTCTCTGTGTCAGCATAGTCTGTTCCCCCAACTTGCCTCCCCTTAATTTTCATTCTGTGTTCCTGCAGCCTTATCTCCTGTGACATATCCTCTGTTGAGATGTAAAATCCCGCTCCCTGCTTTTCAAGTAGAAACATTGCCACACTACATACCTTACAGCAATTAAAAACCAATATGTATATCAAAATATGTTTTGGTGACCTCAGCTGGCTGCTGCCTCCTCTACCCTTATGGATGGCACTCAACAGTTGGTAGGAGGGAAGGGTTTTTTCTGGAGTGGGATCTAGACATGATGGACAGATGTTTGTCTGTTTCTTCTTTCCCTCCAAAATGTCATTGGGAAGCTGGAAGGAAGGGCGTGTTCTGTTGGGTTTTTTTTTCAGGCACTGTGGTGGGTTTGCCTGGTGGTTGCTTCCTCTCCCTCTCAATTTAATTTTATTTAGAATTCTCATTTCCCTCCTCTGAATTCCAACCCAGTTTTGTATGATGTTTGCTGGGCAGGCTAATGGCAGAGTTTGCCAATGAGATAATGCTGTTGTTGAATTGCAGGGGCAGGGTGCAAGTGTGGTGTGCTGAAACAGAGACCCAACTGTTTTGAAGTGGTTTGGTGTTTTTCCTGGGATGAATAAGGTTAACAATTCTGTGGCTGTTGGCAGGAAGTGCAGACATAAAGACTGCATGTGTAGGTAGTAATAATTTTGGATCACTTTCAGTTCTCGAAGCCCAAGAATACTGTAAATTGCTCAAAGGGGTGCAACCTCCTACATCAGTGCTTGACCCTTGCTCTCCTTGGCTTGTTGCTACTTGCTGAGGGAGGTGGATGGAAGAGCAGCAGGTTGAGTCCAAAGAGTGGCCAGTGCCTTCTTAAGGGAAATAATTGTTCCAACCTCCTTGAAAGAACAGCCCCTCCTTTAAAAAGTGCCCCTGGACCCAAAGATTTTCATAACTGCCACACCGGTTTTGCAGTCCAAGGTTGGAGGCTTGGGTCTCCTTAGTGGTGCAGAGTGCCTTCAGTTGGTGCATCAGCTGTGGCACTTGCCTTGAGAAGCATGATTTGACCATGAGTACCCATGCTCTGGTCGCATCAAATGGTGCCAAATGCAACAGCCAGATCACAGACTGGCACAGAAAGTGGGAGGCTGAATCTGCTAGCTTTAAAGGGACTGTGCCGGTTTGCCATTTGCTTCTGAGCACAATTCCACAATTCCACAATTCCTTTGAAGCCCATTATTGGCCTGAGATCAAGGCTTTTGAAGGACTACACACTGTCAATGGAGGTTATAATCAAACGCCCTGTTCTGTTTGTTTCCGCTTTCTGTGGCTAGGTGGGTGTTTACCAGAGATGCTACATTTTCTTTGGTCACATCTCACTTTAGTGTCTAACCTAACTAGCTTTAGTGCTGTGTGAAGACTTTTTTAATTCACCCAGGTTAACACACACACACACCCCCCCCGGTTCACTTCTGGTTGAAAAGGATAGTGTTACATGCTGGCCACTTGTAACAGTATTTTTTTTAAATATTATTTTTGTGGACAGTTATTAATGTTTTAAGCCATCTTGGAAGCATCATCGGAAAATGTGTGGGTTGTGATTTTTAAAACAATAGTCTCCCTGATGGTTTAGGAGTGCTACTAGAAACAGTGGATATTGGTGTGCAGATCAGGTGACTGTGTATGCCCCCCCCCCCATCCACCAGCTCTAAAAGCATCTCCTTGAAAGGGGTGGGTGGGTACCAATAGCGTTATCACTTGGATTATTGGCAGTCATCGAAGAAATAGCAGCAAGCAGCAGATGGCCTTGGTTCTCCATGAGTGCTTCCAGCTGAGTGGCACAGCAGCATCAATTCTTCTTATTCCTTTCTTTTTAGTGCAATAAGAAAGCCAAGCGGTCAGATATTGTGGTCCTTTATGCCCGCACTCTGAAAGCATTGGACACTAGTGAACAGGAATACATGAAAAGGTATGTATAATCTGCTTCCTTTCTATCCAGTTGGGAAAACGCAGTTGGTATGATCTTCGCCAACTGTTGTGGAGACCTTTAGTTTGCTTTGTTTTTAGTTGTGTCTGGTATGAAGATGGAAGCCTATATTGCAGATACTTCCAGTGTAAGTTTGGGTTCAAGGGCGAATCCAGGGTTTGAATGCCTGCTTCTGTTGATGCCTTTTAAAAAAAAAATCTTTTTTTGGTGCTGGTATGTATTTAAAACCAAATAATATCCTAAGAAAGGCCCTGCTGAATTAGACCAATAGTCCAGCATCCTGTTTCTCACAGTGACCAACCAAATGCCTCACCAGGGGCACAAGCAAAGTCTCCCTGTCACGCAGAGATATCACTTCCTTTTGAACCTGGCAACTTCACTTAGCTCTCATTGATAAGTTTATCCTCTAGATATTTCTGAATGCCATACTGAAGCCATCTAAGCTAGTTGTCATCACTGCATCTTGTGGCAGTAAGTTCTACAAAGTAATTATGTGTTACATGGGCTACTCTTATCTTGTCCACTCTTAATGTATTACACATTAACTTAAATTGGTGCCTCTAAGTTCTAGTACTTGGGGAGAGGGAGAAAAAAAGCTCTGATTCTAGGTTGAACCTAGACTAAATTTTCCACTAATGGAAGAGGAGGTGTCATTTCTCCTAATTCCCCGTTCCTGCTGCAGACCCCGATTTGTTTTTCATATGATTCCAAAGTGTCCCCTGCCCCCCAGGAGCAGTATTGGGCTGCAGTGGGTGAGGAAAGGCAGGAAAATTCTATTAGGAAAATTTAATCTGGATTCAACCCTCAGGGATTTTTTGTCCAGCCTGAGCACCATTTTACAAATCTCCATTGTGTCCCCACTTCATTATCTTTGCTAAATAGAAGAGCCCCAAATTCTGGCATTTCCATAAAGGGATGATGCTCCAACCCCTTGATCATTTTGGTATTATAATCTTGTTGCAACTTTTCTAGCTCTACAGTATCCTTTTGAAGCTAGATAATTGGTCTATTGAGTTGAATCTTTTGCGGGTTACTGTTTAGATGGTTGCATAATCCTACACCCAAATATCATTATCTAAAATTATGCCTCCAACAGCTCTTGAGCGTCTTACAATTTTCCAATAGAAAAAAAGGCGCTCTCTGCCTTATCAGGATGTATAGAATGTTGGGCAGTGAGCTTGGCTAATGAACTCCTTCAGAGTAGCAGAGTCCTAATCTCAGCTGTTAAAGATAAAGTGCTTTTCTTCTGCAGCTCTCTGGAAAAGGAACAGATGCTACGAAGAAAAGCAGAGCTGGAATCTGCTCAGAGCCGACTCCAGCTGCAGGTCTTGACAGAAGAGTGTACCAAACTTCGGCAGCAAGTCCAGGTAGGTTTAGCCACAACCCACCAATGCAGGATCTTTTAATTTGTTATCTATCTCCTTCTTATGATTTTTTTCCAAAGGCAACCAACGAGCCATTTATATGAGAGCATTTCCTGCTTTGTCAGCAGAAGAATGAAGAATAGAAGAGCTGTTCTGTTTGGCTCCTTTATCACAGCAGAGTTTGCGCTTCAGTTGAAGATTCTTAGTAGATCAGGGGTGCCAAAAACATTATTGTTCCAGCTTGAAATCTGAACCTGGTGAATTGTGCAATAAGCAGTTCTCTAGTGTGGATGGTTTTGCTCAGAACTGGATAGATCTTCGACGTGGTCTCTGTGCTTCACACCTATGGGATCTAGTGCGCACACGCTGGATCGATCAGTGCTGTAGCAAGCTCTTTTAACAGATTTTCGCGCCCAGTCCCTCGGGCATGCGCAGGAACCCCACTGCACATGCCCAGAGGGGTGGGCGCGGACATCCCGCCAGTTCCTTTCTTACCGCCACGTTGAATAGACCTATTATTTGGTCCAATCGGTTCGCTGTTAGCTTTCAGCTCACAGCTCTTAGGAATTATTTCCAAACTTTCTTTTACTTTAATTTTTGGTTGTTTGTTCTTCAAAAACAGTTAAAAAAAACCTGTGCGCGTTTCTCCAATCAAACGTGAAAAAAACTTGCTGCGCGCCTTAAAGTGGTGCTGCTTGAATCGGCCCTTGCTCCTGCCTCAGCGATGGAGGAGAGACCATCTACTCGACAGCTCCGACATCGAGGCCTGCCTCCGATGTCGACCGCCCGACGCTGAAGCTCCCGACATCGAAGGCACAATCGTCCGCTTCCACGCCAGTCAAAAAGAAGGCTAAGGCAAGTAAGGATCATAAGTCCGCGAAGAAGGGCACCTCCAAGTCCCTGAAGGCAGCGAAGAAGGGGAAGGAAGCGGTGTCTGCACTGGGTGATACCCCTAAAGTGCCTCCCACTCCAACGGCAGTATCGATATCGGAGGCCCAAGTCCCTCTACCGATACCGACCACCCAACTATTGGATTCCCCCATCCAACAAATGGAGCGTCCTTACTCCGACATTGAAACGGTAGAGCTCCTAAGTCATCAAATGGATGCAGAGCCTTCTCCGTCTCCTTCCCTGTCGTCAACATCGACGGTATCGGAAGCTCCCGACATCGATCCACATCGGCACCGATATACTTCATGCGACGTGCAGCGTCACCCTCCACGTTTGGTCACTCAATCTGTCGATATCGACAACAGAGTCTACAGGGACGGCTCTCGCAGACAGGCTACTGCTTTGTCTCCAAGACGTCCACAGTCCAGAGGTCGCTCCCCAAGAGTCTTCCTGCCCCCTCAACCACCAATGTTGTGGGATCAACGACAGTTGAGGTACTTGTACGGGGCTTATCCACCATCCATGCCATGGTTGACTCCGGCGGGCTATTCTGATTGGGATCGCTATTCGTCCCACTCTGTTCATAGGTCGAGATCACCCCACAAGTCGAGACCTTCAGCATCTCTGTCACGTCCTCCTGTAGTCGATCCTTCCCACCATACTCTGGAACCAAGACGTCCTCTTAACCCTCCGGTCACTCCAACCCCGGTCGTCGTCCAAACTAAACCCATAACTTGTCAACAGGACACTTTGGTCCAAATACCACAACAAGACTCCTCTGACTTCATAGAAGAGGACTCAGATACAGAGGCATCTGAGGCTCATACCTCTCCTGACCATACATCTCCCAACCAGGATGTTGCTGAGGACTTACCCGTATCCCCATCCGACAACCTTACATCTTACACAGATCTAGTCAAAAGAATGGCCCACTCTTTAGGACTCTCTGTCGTCCAGCAACATCCATAGGCAATGGATGCAGTTTATGATATAGTTCTGCTAGATTCCTCTTCCACCTTATTGCCCATGTCTTCAGTCCTTCTGCAGGCAGCAAAGACACCATGGCTAAAACCTTCGTCTGCTCCTGTGTCCACAAGGCGACTGGACCATATGTACAGGGTACAAGAGGCAGATGCTGAATTTCTATTCAAACACCCTCAGCCAAACTCTATGGTGATTACATCTTCCTCCAAATCCAAGAGGACGCATTCCGCTCCTTCTGACAAGGAAGGAAGGAAATTAGATGCCTTCGGCAGGCACTTCTACTCCACGGGAGCATTGGGAGTCAAAGCCACTAACTACCTGGCCTGTATGAACCGGTATCAATACACTCTCTGGGAACGGTTCTTAGAACTCCTCAGCCACCTCCCTGACGACAAACGTCAAGCAGCCAGAGTCATACAAAAAGACGGCATGGTGTTGGCAAAACAACAGCTACTAAACTAAACTACTACTAAACTAAACTACTACTACTAAACTACTACTAAACATGTCATCGAGGCATCTTCCAGAACGATGGCCTCTGCAATAGCTCTCAGAAGACATTCCTGGCTCTGCAACACTAATCTCCCGATAGATACTAGATCTTATGTGTAAGATCTCCCTTTTGATGGCCTGGGGCTTTTCAATGCTACCACTGATTCTACTCTACGAAAGTTAGATAAAAGCATAAAGGCTTCTCGAGCTCTAGGAGTCTCTTCTTCGTCAAAACAACAATACTGGCCCCGCACCTGGTCGAGGTCCTGGCAGAGGCGTACCTCAACTCATCTCTCTCCAGACACACGATGGAGACCACGAATGTCTTCGGGAGGCCAAAGACCCACCTTTCAGAAACCGAAATTCGGTTCCGGACAACAAGCTTCCCGCACCAAACAGTCCAAATCCTCCAAGCAGGGTTTTTGACTGCCCTGTCACCGAGTCAGCTCCTACCCGTCTGTTTCCCTTTCTTCACGCTTGGTGTCTCATCACCTTGGACGAGTGGGTGCTTTCCATCTTGACCCGAGGCTACAAAATTCAGTTCCACGAGAACCCCAATATTCCTGTCGTCATCTCCACGCCCCCTTCCCCAACTCTCCTTGAGGAGGTGCCCGTCCTTCTGCAGAAGGGAGCCATCGAACATGTTCCACCACACCTCCAAGGGGTGGGATTTTATTCCCGATACTTCACAGTCCCAAAGAGAGACGGAGGCGTTCGACCCATATTAGATCTAAGGGAACTGAACCGTTTTATGACCTACCACCGCTTCCGCATGGTATCCCTACAACAGATCATGCCGTTGCTTCGGAAACACGTCTGGATGGCCACCCTCAACCTCCAAGACACATATTTCCACCTTACTATCCACCTTACTATCCACCCCTATCCACCACCAATACCTCCGCTTTGTGATTCGTCAACAGCACTACCAGTATACGGCCCTTCCATTCGGCCTGTCCAGCGCCCCAAGGGTCTTCACAAAGACTATGATTGTGGTTGCAGCTTTCCTCCATCTCCGGGGTATCTCCATCTACCCGTACATAGACGATTGGCTTCTGGTAGCACCTTCCAAGGATGCCCTGGTCTCAAACGTCACAGAGACTCTGGCACTATTGGAGAATCTGGGCCTACAAGTCAATCGACAAAAGTCTCAATTGTGCCCAGTCCAGAGAATACAGTACATCGGCACTATACTGGATTCCAAGACATGCATGGCTTACCTGCCCCACGACAGGGCGGCAGATATCATTTCCTTAGCCACCGTCGTCCGTACCCAACCCTCCATCACTGCCTTCCAAATTCAGAGGCTGCTTGTCCTGATGGCTGCAACTACGTCGTTTCTTGTCTTTGCCAGACTCAAAATGCGTCCTCTCCTTTTCTACCTCAGTAGAACACACCCAACTAGACGAGACTCACAACTGTTTGTCTTTTACGCGTCAGCACGACTGGGCACTCGCATCACGGCCCAGCGTCTGTCAAAGTGGATTGTGGGTCTCATCCGTCTGTGTTACCAGATCGCCAAACAGCCATTGCTTGGCCCTATCAGGGCTCATTCTACCAGGGCTGTCGCGACTTTCACTGCCTTCCTCCAGGGAGTACCACTATCAGACATTTGCAAAGCCGCTACGTGGGCCACGCCTAATACCTTCATAAGGCACTATGCCCTAGACATCCGTACGAACACCAATACCAACATGGGACGTCACATTCTGTCTTCAGCTACGCAATAAAAGACCTGCCAGCAACCTCCTCCAGGTAGGCTACTGCTCGCTAATCTCCCATGGGTGTGAAGCACAGGGACCACGTCGAAGATAGGCAGGTTGCTTACCAGTAACTGGTGATCTTTGAGTGGTCATCTGTGCATTCACACCACCCGCCCTCCTTCCTCGCTGCTGTCAGCTTCTACATTTTCAATAGGGGTTGATTTGCGGCAGTTTGTAGGAACTGGTGGGATGTCCGCACCCACCCCTCTGGGCATGCGCAGTGGGGTTCCTGCGCATGCCTGAGGGACTGGGCGCGAAAATCCGTTAAAAGAGCTTGCTACAGCACCGATCGATCCAGCGCGTGCGCACTAGATCCCATGGGTGTGAATGCACAGATGACCACTCAATAATTTGTATATTATCTTCAAAGTAATCCCTACATAACACAGCAGGGCTTGCTTCCAAGTAATGTCTTATAGTTCTGTGGCTCTAGTCCTGTCTGATGACAAGGAGTGGCCAAGTTAGGTGGCACAATAAGTGAACTACACCTGTTCTAGCAGAAACTTAGGCATGACACTTCCTGCTGTTGAGGCTTGGCTGGAAGCCTCCAGTAATCTGGACTGCATCCTCCACTGTAGTCTGTTCTACCTGACTCTGAGCTTCTCTCCACAGGAATTGAAGGCCCTGATGGCTCAACACCACCCCAGTTCCTCTCAGCAGCCCACCAACTCTCGCTCTGGCCTCCCAGGATGCCCTTCCTCCAGCCAAGGCCACCACAAGTACCATTTTGAGAGCGCCTTTGTGGTATCCCAAGCCGGCAGCTGTCGGGTCATGGCGTACTGTGACGTGCTGAGCTGCCTGGTGATGTCACAGCCCTCTCCTCAGAGCACCCTCATTCCTGGTGAGCTGCCAACTTGGGGGTTAGTCCTTGAGATTAGTAGATGGCAAGGGAGGGCTTTTCTTTTTTTTTTTTGCTCCTTCACATACATACTGTAACAGCCCAGCCCAAAGAGCCATCCCCTGACCAGCTTTGCTTGGTGTCTCAGGTTACGGGATTAAGATGATGAGTGCCGTCAACTTGAACAGCAGCCAGTACATCCCCATCCACAGCAAGCAGATCCGAGGCCTGGCCTTCAGCAACCGTTCAGATGGCTTGCTTGTATCTGTTGCTCTGGACCATACCCTGAAGCTTACAAGGTGAGTGATGAGGCGGCAGGGTGGCTTTCTTTCTCCCCTTTCCTCTGATGAGTGGGTTGGAGGCACTGCTTCTCATTCTGCAAAGGAACTCAGGATGTATCCTTATCTTCTGATACAAATATCTTCAAGGTCACATGGGTAGTTTTCAGGCAACATGTGCTGAAGTGTGGTGCGGACAACTTGTTTTTCCTTCCCTCAGCTTGACAACAAACACTGTTGTGCAGACTTACAATGCAGGCCGTCCTGTCTGGAGCTGTTGCTGGTGCCTCGATAATTCTAATTACATCTACGCTGGACTTGTCAATGGCTCTATCTTGGTGTATGACCTGCGGGACACCACCTCTCATGTCCAGGAGCTAGCTACAGAGAAATCCAGGTATAGCGTCAGTTTCATAAGAGTAGGTTGTTCTCCAAGTTCAAAAATTGAGCATTAATGATGAAGAACATGGGAAATTTTTAATGTTGTGGTTTTTAAAAAAGAAGTATGGTTCTGAAAGCTGCATGAATAATTTTCAAATTTTTGCATAGCAAGGATTTTTAATATAACTTTTTTGGCACAGAATTTGTGGGGCTCTGGGTGCAGCCCAGGGTCACGGTCCTTGGGTCAAAGACAGAGAAGAGAACCAGGCTGAACTCTGTTAACTCCCGGGCTCATCCAGCAAGCTATTCTGCCAGCAGAAGTTTAGTCTCGTCAACTGTACTAGGTGTGGTGTGCAACATTAGTTTCTTCTCCAGCCCTTTGTGCATTATGCTACAGCCTCTCCAGCACTGTAGTTATGCTTAGTCTGGTATCATGCGGGTGGCTGGCTACATCAGAGTTAACGAGCAATGGAAGTTGTCTTACTATGCAATCCTAAACAGAACTACATCATTTTAAGTTGGTTGAGCCAATAGGCTCATAAGGAAGGATGTAACTCTGCTTAGTATTTCACTGTTAAATCAGCTAGAGGACCTGTCTTTATCTCTTTGTGTAGAGTTGTCCTCAGTCTCCTTGTTGGAATGGGAAAGGGTTTTTGGACCCAGCGTAAGGCAAGCAGGATCAGTCTGACCATAGCCATTCTTGCTTTTCCTTTTTTTCCACCAGGTGCCCAGTGGTGTCTTTGTCATACCTGCCTCGAATGGCTTCTGCTGCACTGCCCTATGGTGGACTGGTGTCTGGGACACTTGAAGGAGCCTGTTTCTGGGAGCAGAAGGCCATTGACTCCTACTGGCCTCATCACCTCCCCCTGGAGTCTGGAGGCTGTACTGACCTTCAGACAGAGGCCAGCACGCGGCACTGCCTTGCAACTTTCAGGCCCAGTAAGCTGTCACGTCTGGGTGCAATTGGCCCTTGCAGTGACACCCAAGCTTGGGTGCCTATTACATGCAGGTTGCTTAGAAATTGGCTCTTGCTCTTCTAGGGTTATTGGCTGCAAGTAACAGGATCTGTGCTGTGTCACTTGCTTCTTGACAGAAGTTGTTTTAGGGCTACAGGTCTTCTGTTCTTGGAGATAACCTTAAGGCTTGAGATAGCAGTGGTGGTCATCTCACATTCTCCTTGGTGTTTGAAGTGCTCTGATATGAGGGGTCCGGGTGGAACCTGAGAGAGTTTGACAAGATAGGTCAGAAGCTTTGCTACACGGCTTCTTTTTCCAGCCAGGAAGAGAACAAACAATACTACAGATGTTACAGTGAAGCCAGATCACAAGTAACATTCTTTTGGCAAGATGTTTGGATTAGGCAAGGGTTCAAGGAGTTTGGATGGAAGAGCAGGTTAGTTTTTGCCATCCTGGAGGTTGTCAGTGATCCAAAGCTGCTTTAAAATCTGTTAAACTTCTGCTGGATTTCCGTGGTTACCAATTTGGTGTCTGGGTTCATGCCTGTGAGCAGTCAAGCTCTGTTGGACAAGCCACTGCATGGTTTTGGCCTGTTAAGAGTCAAATAGGTCATAATCTTCATTTGGCAGCTCACAGATCATCCTTTGTTTAGTGAAGCACTCCCACTTTCCTTCTCATCACCATTGCTGCACACTTTCCTCTGCTGCTCATGAATGGGTTTTTGGCAGTCTTGCCCTGGTTGACCTGTTTCTCCGACCTCTCGAAAGGGGAGTAGAGCTTCTAAAGTGACTTTTGGGCATCCCTGTCAGTCCAACTGGGTGAATGTGCAGAGACTTTGCTTACTGTCATGTACCTACTACAGTGTTTTGCTGCTTTGTACAAGGATCTGTCAGCTATGTTTCTAACTCCAGCACTGAGAACAGAGCAGGACATCTCTCAGCCCTTAAGCTTTTTGGACATCCCTTCTTCTTAAACCCTGGTCAGATATTAGGGTAGTCAGAGAGCAGTTGTTCCCTCACAAATCCAGTGTGGGTCAATGAAAGTATGTGCCAGAGGGCATGAAATCCACCTAGGTGGAAGGAAAGAAAGGAAATCACTGATTCATTATCTTCTCCCTTCACAGAACATTATTCTTGTATTCTGTCTCCCACCTTCCCTCTCCAAGTGGAAAGCCACTATCTTAGGGTAATGTATAAGGTTGTGTGCAATCCCAAGGAAAGCTGAGTAGGAGAACAATTCAGGTGATGGCCCTTCAGAGGGATGAGGAGGACTGGCTAGAGCAACCATGTCTATAGGCTTGACTTCTTCCACTGTACATATTGTGTGTTGTTCGAGGCCACTGGAAGTACTCATCACTTTCTCCTTGACTCCCACAGATAGAAACCGCAACTGTTTGCAGTGTGTTGTGATGGAGCTGACCTGTACTCAGCTGACAGAAGCAGCCGATGGCATTGTCTGTTCCTGTCGTCCTGTTCAGACTCTTACTGCAGGCCCAACATGCAAACTCTTGACCAAAAATGCAATCTTCCAGAGTCCAAAAGATGATGGCAGCATCCTCGTGTGTGCTGGGGATGAAGCGTCAAACTCTGCCATGGTATTGTTTCAGGCTTGGGACAGGATGAGTGGGAAATGCCTCCGGATCAATAGAGGAAAATGCTCAAGGCCAGAGTGGTGGAGGGGAGTAGCTTTGCCTGTCAGTTTGTCTACCTCCAAGGATGTGTGACTCTCAGGAGGTCAGAGCTGCTGTAGCTATGGAGTGAGAACTAAGCGATGACTGAGGGATATCTCCCTCTCTGGGTGTCCCCTTGGGGCCACCAGTACCTTTCCCATAGCAAGTAGGGTTCATTCTCATCTTCTCAGGGGCAGGTACTGGGTGAGGTTATCTATTTCCTGCTTTGGGGTCCAAAACTGGCTCATTAAGCACACGTAGACAGTTCCCCAGCTTTGCCCTATTTAACGCACACGTAGCTCCTGGTCAGACAGTTCCCCAGCTTTGCCCTATTTAACTCTTCTTGTTTCATTTGAATCCATCCAAGAATACTGCTGTAATGTTATGCCACGTGGCATGGGATATGGGGACAGAAAGGAAAGTTTTGCTGTGCAGAACGGATTCAGTACCTCTGTATTCTTGTGCTGCCTCCCTTCTGTACATCCTTCCAGTAAGCCTGTTTGTGTGGGATGCCTTTTCCACATCCCGCCCTGCAGGAGTTGGAGGTGCAAAGCTATGTGTTACCCAGAAGGATGCCTGGTGAGTTGTGACCTCTCTTCTCTTTATCCCTCAGCTCTGGGACGCTGGGACTGGCTCCCTGCTGCAGAAGCTCACGGATGACTTACCTGTGTTAGATGTCTGCCCTTACACAGTGAATCACAATAGCTTTCTGGCTACCTTGACGGAGAAAGCAGTGAAGATCTACAGGTGGCAGTGACAACTTCCTCCATTCTTCCTCTAAACTGTGCCAGTTTTTCCCGTGCCAGCTTTGTTGCTAACTGGAGACGGTCCATCTAGAAGACAGGAGTAGACCTGCCTGCACTGCTGTACAAGCAAAACCTTCCACCTCAGGGTAATTTGGCTTGCACTGTCCCGTCCCCCCATCCCCCCCGGTGGCTCATTGGCTGTTTTCTCTCCATTTTTACAGCAAAGCAAATTCCTTGTGGCTTGTTATGGACCTTAGTGATGTCTTCCTGTTAGGTAGCGGTGCCAGATGTCTGATATGAAGTCTTACTCATGGGAATTCATTACTGGCACTTGCTTAATGTTTCTATCCAATTTTAAACAGTTCCATTCCTCATGTGACGGAAAACTAAAAGCAGCTTGAATGGTACTCCTAAAGCCACTTGCTTTTTTAAAATTTCCCCACTGCATCATGAATGAAGCAGGAAAGAACTCTCTTTCTTTTGTTCCAGTCATTAGAAGAAGATGGAAATGTGGCTTTAATAGGTTCTTCCAGCTATGCCTCTCCCCTTTTATCACGATGGTGGGCTTTGGAAAAGGTGCTAATTAAATCTTCTGAGGACTGGCTATTAAATAACACTTTGAATGGAAAAATGTCATTGTGTCCTACTGAAGAATTTAGTAAGACTCAGGGATGATACATGGTTCTTAAATTAATATTATTTCTCCTGAGATTCCTGGAAAGTTTCCAATAAACACTGGACAGAAGGAAGGCCCGTCAGATCATTGGAAGCTGCACCGCTAAATCCATTTGGGGATTAAACTGAAGTGGGGAGACTGGTGTACAGTCTGTTTGTGGAAAAACCACGTTACTGAGAGAAGAAACAAACAGAAGTCCTGTGGCTGTTCCATTTTCTGCTGTGGATTGAAATCGGGTCATATGCTTGTTTGAAAGTTTCATGTTTTGCCAAAGGCAAAAAATCATGCATATGATGCAAACTACAAGACTGATCCAGTCTGAGACCCTTTCTTGGCTTTACATTAAGCCAACAGAAGCTGCAACTGTTTTTGCTACCTGAACTTGATGAGTCACTGATTAAAACCGCAATTTTTTCTCAGAGTATGTACTCTTTAATCTGTACACATGTGTAAAAATGGACATATCTCCTTTGAGCTGTTTTTGTGTAATTGTTTCTTTATATTTTTACACCATGGGAAGAATAAAGAATGTTATAACTATTTCTGTACATGTTGGCATTCCATCCAACAGCTGGGCTTTTTTCCACTGTCCCCCCCCCTCCCCCGTGGGCTGCCCTTGATGAATATTTGGAAGCCTCATTTAGTTGCAGTCAGCATATTACCCCGGTGACATCTACACTGGCTCCATCCTGCCTGCTGGATGTAATACAAAGTGTCGCTTTTGACTTCTTAACGCCTTAATGGCTTCAGCCCAATATACCATCTCTCCTTTGTTACTTGGCCATTTGCTTGCCAAGATCCAACCATATGGGCGTGGAGAGAGTCTGCGGAACTTCCTTCCCTCCAGCCTGGATGCTGTATAATCATGCCGCCCTGGGCTGTACAGGTAGGGCGGGATATAAATCCCAAAAATAAATAAATAAATAATAAATAATTTCCCAAAGAGATGCAATAGTTGTCCTCCTTGGGTCAAAATTATGCAGATGCGGGGGTACTTTCAATTTAATTTAATTGGGTGCTTTATTTTCATTATGCATATGTCAGGGTTTTTTAGTTCTTACCTGTCCTCTTGAGTTCTTTAGCGTGGATGGGTTAGATATAATGTTTCATGTTTGATACTAGAACAAGGATTTAGTATTAAAAGTTGTGAAGCTACAGCTAAAAGTAGTATCTGTTGGCCTAATGAGATCTTGTCTTACACTCAAACATGTGTGTATGTGTGTATTGATCCCTATGAACTTGAGTTCTGTATCTTGTTTCCTTGACTTATCCTTCATTGCAAACAGCTGGTGTTGTACTGATACTGCTGTCTCAGCTTTCTCCATGCTCCTGATGGCAAGGCTGAGGTGCAACACAATCATCTTCAAAGGGCCATGTTACCTTCATGCTTTTCTTTGTATTGTATGTTCCAGCAAATAATGGGTTGTCGTCTGTACCAGAGCAGAGGGGAAGTGGCACATTGCTCGTGTGTTTGTATTAACTTGCACACTTTAAAATTAAAAATGGGCCTGCCAGCGAGAGATGAGGAAATATGGATTGTCACCTAGAGAATTTGTTATGACAAAATTGGGGGATGTTACACTTTAATCCTCTGACTTGCAGTATCTGGAGACAACAGCCGTCTAGAGAAGTTGGAGATCCTACCATTGCAAGATGGTAAATTTGGGTTTTTGTATTAGAGATTTATTTATGGACTGTCTTTCTGAGACTCAAGGTGGATTGCAGAGTACAAAACAATGCAATCATACACCATAAGACATTCAATCTTATGTATTAATTTGGAAGCACTGAGGATCCAGCATCCATCCATGGGATCCAGTTGCTGCTTATGCAGGATGAATCTACCTTTCTTTCCATTGACTCAGACAATTCTTCTCATGGCTTTCTCCAAGGAATCCTAGGAGTTGTGTGGGATACTGCTGAGGATTCTCACAGAGATATTTCACACTGCTCACAGAGATTTCTCGCACTACTCCAAACTACAGTAACTTGGGGTCAGACAGTGATTATTATATCAATTTAAGTATTGGGTATCTCTTTAGGCTACATCCAGATATCAGAAACAAACTGGATTTTGGGACAAACCAGGTTTGCTCTTGGGCTCTCATGTTCCTTCTTTGCAAGTAGAGCTGCAATTAGAGAGAGCTTTGATCTAACTCTGTGTTATCTTAGTGTTAGTGATTCAACAAACTGGACTTAGTTTCTTTCTCAGCAATTGAGTTTCTAAATCAGCCTGTAAAATCCTACTTACTGGGGAAGCAACAAACTTATATTCTAATATTGCAACAAATTGAAATTTGATTGGAGTGGTCTTAATCCAAAACACCTTCTATTTCACTCAGTATGCATTTTATGGTTCACCTGCCATAGAGGAAGGAGGAGGGGGAGAGGGGTATGAATACCAAATGCTTTCATTTTTCCTAAATGCTTTGATGTATCAGACACTGTGTCACAGAGACCTGTTTTGCCTTGTTTCTGTAGAGGGGTATGTGTTTAGTGGGGGTGGGGAGTTGACCGTTACTTCTGGCACACTCTGAAATAAGCATCTCACAAGTCAAGTTAGTAAATGTTTTTATTAACTTTTTAATTTATAAATTCCAATACAAATACAGAAATACGAACTTCAAACTTATACAACAACACAAGGCGTAAATATAACTGATAATGTGTTCTGCAAAAATAGGTTACAGATAAGTACATGTCAGCCTACAATGTGTGATTAAAAACCCAATAGAAATAGAAACTGTGGAATGATTATTCTCCATTACATTGTCAAGAAAAGGCATCCATTTTTCTAAAAAGCTGGAATGAAAATGACATGCTTCCATAAGAGATCCTTTCAGACATCTTGTCCATAATTAGAAAATCCCAAATTTTCCTGTACCACTGGGACAATGAAGGTGGGGTTTTATTCTTCCAGTTGGAAGCTATTAAAAATTTAGCTGCTATAAGTAGAATCGGTATAATTTTTTTACAAATTGCTGGAATATCCCAGTTTCCCCATAAGTTACGAACTATTGACTCGGGTGAGCTGGGTAGGGTATATCCAGTAATTAATTCAATTTGTGATAAGATACAAAAGTGCCAGACGGTGGTGGGGAGGGGATGGCAGGAACAAAGAAAGATGGTGCTGGATGTGAAGGCGAGACGTGAAAATCCATGCCTTCCTGTCCACACTTCCCCCTAAACCTGCTTGGGGTACTGTTGTGAGGGGGCAGAGAAGACAAATTTACCCCAGCAACACAGGCGCCAATGAGAGCAGTGCTCTGAGCCAGCCAATAGGAGCTGGCACTTGGAGGGGGAACCGTTAAGATCTGAAAGTTGGAACTTTAGTCAGAGTTTGGGCAACTGGGAGTGAGAGAGGAGGGTTGCTTGAGGGGTGGGTGAACCAGGAGCGTAAATGAAGATCTGTAGAGATATCAAATACTTGGTTAAATTCCCTTGTTTGGCTAACTTAGGTTTTACAGCAGCCCAACAGGGTTTACTTGCCTTGGTGTGTAACTTAGTTGCTGCAGAGAGCTGTTTATTGTTAGAAACCTACCGGAGAAAGGATAGGCCCCCCCCCCCCCGTACTGCTTAAAACTACTGGCTAAGGGTTAATATTTACCTCAGCTATGTGTTTCTTTATTAATAAACTTTGTCCTGGTTTGCTTTTGAATGTAATCCATCTTGTTCCTGTCAGATTATTTTGTTATCCTTCACTAATCAACCCAGAGGTTAGTGGGTTTATAACCTGGGCCCTGGTTCTACCCACCCAGGCTTTTAAAAATCCTACTGCAGTGAGGTAGGCAGACAACTGTAACAGGAATTTGGCCTCCCGGAGACACTGTTGTTGTTAAATCTGTAACAGCTAGAGAAACCTGGAAGGGGGATGTACAGAACTCCCAAAAGAACTGTTTCAGTTTGTGGGGGAAAGCAGAGGAAAACCTCAGTCTCTTATCAGGTGAATGCTTTACATAAGTTCCACTGAGCCCACCTACTTCCGGAAGCACAGTAAAGAGGTTGACTACCTGGTTTAACCAGGGTCTCTAGAAATAAATCATGTTCCCTGACCTGGATGGCCCAGGCAAGCCCAATCTTGTCAGATCTTGGAAGCTAAGCAAAGTCAACTCTGGTAAGTACTCGGATGGGAGACCTTGAAATACCAGAAGCAGGACAGGCTTTATTCAGCCACCTCTCTGAATATCCTCCAGGACCCCAGTAGGGGTCAGTCACCAGAGGTGCACACATACACACACATGCACATATAAGAAATACCAAAAATACACATCCCCAAAATATGAACCATGTTATTATGGGTAGTCAAGTGAAGGTACAGCAAATTATTTTTGGTTCATGGGGTGGAAAATGTGAATAATGGCTTATAATAAGTAATTGATATTTTGCTGCCTTGAATTCTGCAACCTGCATAAACGATAAAGAGATGGCTAGCATGAATTCTCCAATTTTGCATAATTCTATCATTTTTATTTATGTATTTGATTTATACCTCACCCTCCCCAGCGAAGCAGGCTCAGGGCAGCTTTCTTATTTTATGTTTCTTTTTTAATTAATTTAGGTTTGGCTAGGTCCGGGGGGGTGGGGGGTGGGAATGGCATTCAACCACTGGCATTCAACCAGACCGTTTCTGAAATTTCATCAGGCATTACTCGTTATCATGCATATATTTACCGCATACGGTCTAGAAACTTGCTTTTTCGAAAATATATCTGGAAGCTGTACCCAACAGAACATTCTGTGTTTTTCCCTACACCTATGTAATGACTGTATGCCCAAAGGTCTGACCATGTCTTCTCATTCTGCTTGGGCATCCAGGTGACAAAGAATAGTCCAAGAACCAAGGAAAATCCAACAAAGAGAAGACAGGTGGTGTTAGTTCAGTAGCACCTTAGAGATAAACAATTATTCCCTGAGTAAGCTGACTGTACTCGGTTTTCTCACCAACAAAAAGAGCTCAATGGCTGCTATCCTCCATTCCCAAACCACTGCCAAAATCCCCCCTTCCCTTACCCCCCCATATCCCCCAATTCCTTTCCCTCTACCACCACCATTCCCTTTTGCCTCCACAAGAGGAGCCAATGGAGTGGCTGTCCACTGACTAGTGCTTGACCAGCCTGTCTTCCCATACTCCTCTCTTGCCCTGCATTGCTATCACAGCTGCCACAGCCACTGCTAGCTGGAACTTCCAGTGGAGCCAGGGTTTTGTACATGTTTTAGACAAGCAGTTTTAGCCAAATCACCAGTTTCTCCCAGGAAAGTTCATCAGTCAGTAATACAACATGTGCTTTGCAGTCACGAAGTTGCTGATTCAGTCCCTGGTATCTTCAGCTACAAGAAGCAGTGACGAGAACGATGTTACAGCTAGGCAAAGTGGACATCATGGTCTTGATGAACCAATAGCCTGTTTCAGTGAAAGATAACCACCTGTTTGTACATCTAAAAAGAAACTTGTTTAAGTGAACTTGGAAAGACAGATGTGTTCCTTCACGTTGTGTGGCCACCCCTCTCTATGGCTCCTGCTCCACAGAAGGGGATTCAGATGTTAACTCAATTTTCTGAGGTAAGGCTCTGGGTGAGGATACCAGCACCTATTAAATGGCGAATTCCTGTGTCACCCAAATTATTTACTTACACTGGGAGGACTGGCAAACTACCAGCTGGATAGGTGTCAAGCATAACTGTCCTAGTCATCAAATGAGAAAATATTTGACAAGCTGTATGTCAGTTCAATGGGTCTCTATCAAGTGCAGTCAGTTGTCATGCCTGCCCTTGCTGATGCCCCTGAGGAGGCACCTGCCAGCCAGGAGCCTGTGGACTTGCAGGCTCCCGAGGACAGTACTGCAGCAGAAAGGCAAAGACTGGATCCTGTAGCTGAAAGCTATCTAAGTAGTGAGGAGGATAGAGCCTCTCAGGGAACACCTGCAAGGGATCAGTCTCTGCTGCAGCCCAGTAGTTCATCAGACTCGCCTCCACCTGTAACCAGGCTCAGGAATGTAAGGAGACAACAGCTGAGAGAGCGAAGGCAGAATGCACGCATGCGTGCCAGAAGATCTCTCAGCCCTGACTATTGACAGGATCCTGACCTTGCTCCCGGCTAGCTAATGAGTTGATTAGCTAGCACTGTATATAAGCAAGCCTGTTGCCAGCAGTCATTTGTGCTGGCAACTGTTGTTGTCAGGACCTGAATCCTTGCATCTCTGCTCCAGACCTTGTGGAACTCTTCTCGGCTTGATCCTCTGCTTTTGACCCTCGGCTTTGTTGACCTTCGTTCATCTCTGACTCCTCTGATATCGTTGTGATTTATGGACTTGAAACTTTGGTATGTCTGACCCTGCTTCTGGACTGTGATTTAAACCTGCTTGAACCTTGCTACCTGATTTGCCCGGCTTGACCTCGGACTGTTCCTGGACTTTGGCTTACTTGCGTCACGCCCCCTGGTCCTGCCGTGACATCAGTTCATGCTTGATAGATTGGAAGACGGCAGAACAGTAGCAAATCATGGGGGAAGAACAAGCAGGCTTTGAGAATAAAAGAACAATTCACTACCACTATGAGTGACTAAAGACACTCATAATAAAGACATTTAAAATTCAGGACAGCTGGTTTTTGGAGAGCAGATTTGGGTCAGACGTTTGAACACTAATAGAGTATAACAAAGACAGCCTTCATTGCTTGGTGGGGCTACTATACTTCCAGATGGGACTTCCATCCAAGAAAGGAATGGGTAGTCAGGGATTTCCTTTTCTTTAGTCTTCCTGTAACTGAGGGAAGTGGCAATCCTTGTTTTCTCCCCACTGAGAAATTGGTTACTTTAAACTGAATTCTCCCTTTCTTTAGCCTCCACCTCAAGTTAGTACTTATGGCATTGCTGTTAAGGTTTGCTTCTGGTAAGGCTCTTGCTTGGCTTGCTCATTATCCTGAAGACACTGGCATGCATAGCCGGTCAGTGGTTTCTCCTGGTGAGGACTGTTCATTGAAGATGTTGGAGTAAGGTCACCAAAGCACTGCCACCTCTTTTTCAGCTGACATTCTCTCAGGTGCCTCTTTATCCAGTCCCCATCTTCTTCTCAGTTCCCGGGCTTCTCCCCTCTGCCAGCTTCTTTCCCACTGTTGCATCTGCCAGCAACTCAGCCCCGTAGCTAGGGAATTCTTTGGGAGGGGGCCTTGGGGGGCCTGCCAGCTAATTAAATGGAAGTACAGTGCAGGTGGTAAGTTGGAGCACTTTGGGGGCAGCCCCAGAGGGAGGGGGCCCAGAAGAAACACAAGGGGGCCGGGCCCCGTGGGCCCCATGTTAGCTACGGGCCTGCAGCAACTAAACATCCTAACTGACTTTTGGGCTGACTTTTTATACTTTCCCATCAGACCCTTCAACCAATTAAAATTCACTATAGCTCAGGACCTCGCCTCGTTGCTTCTGCCCAGGTTCAGGGGTCACACAGAGCCTGCAAGTAGGTGCAAGGGGGCAGAGAGACAGTGGCTGGTGCTTCCGAGATTTCTGTCTCCCCAGCTGTCATTTCCAACTGTCACTGCTCTCCTTCCTTGCTTCTGGTGCAGGAGCTCATTAGCATAACTTATTTGCAACACCCCCTAACATCACTGGAAGCGTGTCAGAAGGCAACACCCACCGCTCAGGCTCCGCTGGACTGTTTTGGATTGCTAGGTATTGGGGGGTGGGGGGAACGTGCAGATCTGTCCTCGCAGGGGAGGGAGAGCTTGTACCTGAATAAAACTTGGTCTTAAAGGTGTCACTGGACTGTGTTGTGTGGGGGGGTTCTGCAACTTACCTGGCTGCTTCTTGCTCTGACTGAGGGCTGCTGGGAGCAGGGGGTGGGGCTTGTTGCATGTGCCCGCCCCCTAGGCTCTTTACTGCCAGAGCTCCACTCCTGTGCGCTCCTGCCGGAAATGACCCCTGCTTCTGTCACACTAAATGCTATACACTGAAACCAGGGATCAGTACGTATTCTTTTTCTTCGATAATCCCTTCATTTCTCCTATACTTGAGTATACTTCAAAGTGAGCTAGAGAAATGGCACAAGATGGGGGTTAAGGATGGAGAGGTTTAAGAGAGGAAGAGAAATAGGAAGTAAGTAACACGAACGGTAAAACATCTTGATTTCTGTCCCACTCAGGGCTTGCATCGTAGTTAGAAAACAGCTGCTCTGGAGTTCTGTCCCTGGAACTGATGGAAAACCAGTCTCTTGAGCTCTTTAGAAACTGTGTGAAGAGAACAGCAGGAACACTTGATGTTTTTAGATGCTCTGTTCTTTTGGCAACCTTCTGCATCTTTTGTTGCTAATCAGTTCTTTGTTTTCCTTCTTAGGTACCAAACAACAAGAGGTTGTTGTGCCTGTTGAGGGAAGATCCTAGAACTGCTTTGTCCTGATCCCAAACTGGAATGGTTTATATGTAGCTGACAGGAGAAGTGTTTGGACACATTCCCTCCCATGTGGCTTTCACGTTAACTGGAAGAATCAAAGACTATATTGTGGTGGGCCATGATTGAAGGCACATTGTTATCTTGGAGTACCAACCCTCTAAAAATGTGTTTGATGATTATGATGATATTGGATTTATACCCCGCCCTTCACTTGGAGTCTCAGAGCGGCTTACGAACTCCCTTCCCCTCCCCACAACAGACACCCTGTGAGGTGGGTGGGGCTGAGAGAACTCTGACACAAACTGCTCTTTCAGGAACAGCTGTGCCAGAGCTTGTGACTGACCCAGCAGGTGCAAGTGGAGGAGTGGGGAATCAAACCCGGTTCTCCCAGATTAGAGTCTGCACACTTAACCACTACACCAAACTGGCTCACCAGGAAACCTTTACCAAGAGTGGCTATTAGCAGCTACACTACATAAGCTGGACTTGCCGTCAGTCATCCAATGCAGAACTTTGAAACCTGCTGTAACTCACAATACTTTCTTGGTACCCCTGTGGTTCTTGATTCTATTGTGGTCATCTGCTTATGACTGTATAAACTGAGTCAGAGCTAACTTATTTTAAGCTAACAAAGGAGAAGCAAAGGTTTTGAGGGTGATGAGAGATACTTGGAATCCATCCATTTAGTGTAACCAATTTTCTTTGGCCTGAAATGGTGATTAAGAATTAATGTATCTGAAATGAAATTTCTGATGAATCGATTTCTGATCAGGTTCTGATTGCAAGTAAATGTTTTGTGTGCATCTGCCCATTTTTCTTTAAAGTGCCCAAAGTTCTAAACATTCAAGGGAAGGAGGGAATGGGATAAAGCATATGTATGTGTGTGGTGTGTGGTGGGGGTTGTCATAACACTGTCCTTCCTTTACACGGGGTTGTACTTTGATGTGGCTGCATGTATGGCTCTCATTCTGCCTAAATGTAGCGAAAAGTACTGGTTTGTCACCATTCTGTGGCAGACTGCAGGACCAGTGGGGGCTGCACTTTCTCCCTCTTCTCATATGCAGATACATATTTGATTAGCTACTTTGGTACTGAGATGCAGACACACACATTTTTAAGAATTAGTCTTTTCCCTTGTCTGTAGGTGCCACTAAGAAATAGAAGCTAGTGTGAATTTTGAGCAGAGGTGTTGCAGCCCAACTCACTGTTTTTCCCCCTTTAGAATCCTGCAAATCCCACTCCTTGATTTACCATGTAGTCAGGTGATGTAGGGTATGAAAATTCCATGTTTGCTGAGCTGGATACTGAGAAGTGAGTCTCTGGTGGTATTACTCTAGTCACCTGCTCATCTGTTTCTGTCCTTCTCTTATTATGAGCAACTGGTACTTAGAAGAACTTTGGTTTGACTTTGCATATTAATTATCCAAGATCTTCATTCTCCGTTATGCCAAGCAAAAAACGATAGCTGTAAGCTATCCATCTTAGTTGACAGGGTTTAAGATGTTTGATCTCTTAATGTTAAAATGACCCTTTTGGTAAGTGAAGGTACTGCTGTCATAGCTTGATCTCAAGGCTGGGTACAAAGAAACAATGCAGTGATGGTTATTGTTGAAACGAAGCTGAAGAGACCACACTTCAAATCCCTACTCTGCTATCAAGCTGGCGGGTCACTGTCATTCTGCCTCCCCCCCCCCCCTCAATTGTTGTTGCGAGGATAAAATGGAACTGTGGAAAACCATGTACACATTCCTGAACCTTTTTATTTATTTACTTATTTATTTTATTATTAGACTTTTATCTTGCCTTCCCCTGCATGCAGGGCTCAGGGTGACTTACAACAATTAAAAATAGATAGAATAGTGAGCTTCTGGTTTAGGCGCTCTAATGGTGGATGCATCTCTCGGGATCTCCTGAGGACGCGATCCATGAGCCAGCGGATGGAGAGGGGGTGCGATTGTATGTGCCCCCCTGGAGCCCTTGCAAAGAGTTCCTAGCCATGGGGTGCTGAGCAGTGTTCCCTCTAAGCTGAGTTAGTGTGAGCTAGCTCACAGTTTTATAGCCTCTGGCTCACACATTTTTGTCTTCGCTCAGGAAGGATGGCTACAGAGAAAACTAATTTATGTAGTAGCCAAATCGCTCGCTCACATCTTTCATGCCAGCAGCTCACAAAGTAGAATTTTTGCTCACAGGACTCCACAGCTTAGAGGGAACTTTGGTGCTGAGGGTCATCTCTCCCCTGGCACATTGCCAGTGAATTGAGGCGTTCCGATGCCCTGATGGTCTCGCTTCTGTGTTCCAGTATTGGACTCAGAGACGCACACCGAGACAAGCAAGTGGAGGTCGAGCGTTTTAAACGACTGATGGCAAGATCTACGTGATCTACATTAAGAGTGAGTTTGGTTGAAGTGAGCACCAGAGAACCGGCTAAAAGTCCCCCTGAAAACAAGCGAGGGGGGGCGGGTACCCCCCATAGAAAATAAAACAGACTTAAAACATGCTTTCAAAAGGGGGGGTGGAACTAAAAGCGATACGGGACTATGATAAGGAACTTACAAGAGATTTCCAGTCAGTTTGCAGACTTTAGAGACTTTCGGCAAATTTTATTAGAAGTAAACATCCTCAAAGATGTCGCTGAAAAAGATGGAGAAAGATAAGCTTATAAAACCTAAGCCTCCTCCAGGAAATGCCAGTCCAGCGAGTGCGGTCACGCGACCGGACACAACCATAGACTTCTCAAAGATGCTAACAGATGCTAACAAGCAAAAGTTCACACTCATTTACTGGGATGTGTTTATTGTTTCCCTGTGTTCCCACCATTTGGGGCTGCACTGTCCTTTTGAAGCTATCAGATTGCTACTTCAAAGTTATCTTCTAAGGTATGTGAAATCTTGTTGTCCCTGAGATAGCATATTGGATTAGGGTCCAGCTGCAATTGTTATTGTCTTTAAATTGTGGATCTCACACTCATAAAGACATATATTGATTCAAACAAACTGTCATTTTGGTGTCATTGGCTGAGATGAAAGCGGGATTTTTGTGAAATCCTGTTTGCATTTTGGATTGAAGTCTACCAGCTGCCCAAATGGCCACACATTTTATTGCTATTGGAGGTTGCAGAAATGGACTGTTTAACGCAGAAAGTTAGCGGAAAGATGAATACTGTATTTCAGAACGTGTGGTCACCGTTTTATAAGTGGCTGAATAAGTAAGAAAGGGAATTTTACTTTAAATGGTTGACGGGTCGGTGATCTGTAGTGGTGTTGGGAAGGGAGATTGTGGGTGATGGGATGAGAATGAATGTATGTTTGTCTGGAAAAATAAAGATCTATTATAAAAAAAAAAATTGTGGATCTCACACTCATAAAGACATATATTGATTCAAACAAACTGTCATTTTGGTGTCATTGCTGAGATGAAAGCGGGATTTTTGTGAAATCCTGTTTGCATTTTGGATTGAAGTCTACCAGCTGCCCAAATGGCCACACATTTTATTGCCTAGGAAATTGGGGTCTGACACTCCTCAAGCTGGCTCTCCTGACCAGCTGCTTATTGTAAGTCTCACACCTGGGCTGGGCATGGAATGTTGAGTACACTGAGAGGCATGCTCTGCTTAGATCAAAAGGGCTTGCAAAGAATCATAGTGAGACAGGCTGTGGCTGTCAGCTAGCAAGGGCAAAGACAGATATATATATATATGTGGATTTCATAAACTATTTGGTTCATTTTAAACCCAAACCTTCTATATTTCTGAAAATTCTTACCACACTCAGCAACAGTAATTAAGACTAGTAAAAAAGCAGAGCAAACAGCTGAAAATCTGAAAGAAGTGGATGCCAACACCAAAAAGCTTAAAAAACAAATGCAGGAGATGGAAAAGAAGAGAAATTCTGATGAAGCCCAGCTATTACAGCTACGAATGGAAAAGGCAAGCTTTATTCTGAGATTTCAGGGAGTTCCTGAGACTAAAGGGGAAAATCTTAAGCAGATCATGATTGAAGCTTTGGGGCCAGTTGCAGATTTAAAAGCAGATTTTCTTCAAAGCGAGATGGATGTGATCTATAGGTCATATTCAGAATACATAAAGAAAAATAATCTGACCAGTGAGATGGTGATTAGATTCTCCCAAAGACAAGGGGACCAGATTTTAAAGACAACAAATGGAACTACCCTTAAAATTGATGGCAATGAGATACGAGCTTTGAAAGACATTCCCTTTGAAATAAGGAAAACAAGGAAAAAATACAGAGACGGCTTTGTTTTTACAAAAGAATAACATCCCTTACAAATGGATCCTGCCTGAAGGCTTACTCTTCAAATTTAAAGATAAGAGGGGGGAAATTGACTCTTTCATGAAAGCACGTGAGTTCTTGCAGCAACAACTTGGACCAACAGGGAAAGATGATGAGGACAAGGGAAGCGATGATGAAACACCTACTGAAGAAGACTTGGATTTGGATTGTGGGGTGGCTGCCCCCAACCAAGGATATCGATTGAGGGAAAGAAGAGGCAAAAAATGAGATGCTAATTTTCTCTGAAGCTTGTTTTCTGTTTTTTTTTTAAATATTTACTTGTTCTTTTGTATTGTACTTTACTAAGTCAGAATATCTGGACTTGAAGCATATAAGCAACTTTAATGATCACCTTAAATGTAACAAATTACTCTCTTTGACTTAAAGCTATATTGCAACCATTATATGACCACCACCTCTTGGGTTTTTAGTGGGTATCTTTACTTTCTCCCGTAGTTTATAGTTTTCCCCTCCTTGGCTGCGGTCACACGCAGAATTAGCCACGCAAGAGATACGGAAGACAGGCGGAGTTTCCGGGCGCGATCTCACCAGCACATCTGGGGAGCGTAGCGCTTCCGTGGCACAACGGAGGCTTCCTCCCGAAAACGCACAGCAAAAAACTAGTACCTCGGAGGTACTAGTTTCCGGAAACTACGGGGCAAGGGCGGGCATCTGATCACGTTTCCGGTGGCATCCGGCGCCCGCCCATGTCCCCTTGCGAAGAAGGGTTCCCCCCCCCCAAGTCTCCGTGGTTGCGCACACGCACCCAACCGAACATGCGCATTCGTAGTGTACACAAAAAAAGAAGACCAGTTCGCCGCGCCGCACGCTTCTCCGTTGCGCGCAGGCGTGTGTTGTGATCGACGCCTCTCCGTAACCACGGAAGCTCCACGGTACCTCCACAGGAGGTTTGATCGCTTTACTGCGTGTTAGTTTGCCCCGGGGCAAACAGCCACGCTTCCCCCCCGCAGTTTCCTGCCCGTGTGACCGGGGCCCTTATTTCTTTGTAGTTTTGGAAAATAAAAAAATAGAAAGAATAGTTAAAATAGTAAAACCTTCTATCAATTATACAACAGTGAATAGTTCAGAATACAAGATGGCACATAGATGTAAGTGCGGAGTGCTCCTATGGGTCTGTACAGATGTGTCCAGAATTAACCAGATGGGCAATCACCACCGACAATCTGTAATCATACTAGGTCAGGGTGGGGTGTGGCCCAGCAGAATATCTCCCTTTTACCTCTTAGTTCAAAGCAACGTGATTGCTGGCACCTTCACTAGCAACACAAATCTGTTCCATTGTAAGCTTCATGAACCAGAATCTTCTTCATAAAACGCATATTGTTTGCGATAGCATGGAGGGAAGACTTCATAAAAAGGAAGACCAGAAGTTTCAGCATTTCAACACATGGGCAACCAACTAACTTCTTCTGAGCCTTTTGAGATTCCAGATTTGGGGCCAAGTCACTGAACAAACTAAAGTTGAAAATGCTGAAGGAATTAGAGAAGTACAAGGGGCAAACCCGTGATACTCGCGGGAGGGGGGGGAGGGAGCTCCACACCGAGGAGGAAGCAGGAGGAGGAGGTAAGTCCCCCCCCATCCCGCTGTCAGCAAGCTGCCAATGAACTCTGTATGGTCCGTAATTAACCTGTAGGCAACCCCATCCCCCACCCCCACAGGTCCTGCTGTTATGAAGTGCTTGTTGTATGCATTCCTTTCTATGAACGCTAGTACTGCTTTGTAACAATCTTATCTGCAAGGTCACAGGTGCGGAGACGAGGCGGCTTTGCTTAGTTATAATGAGCTAGAGCGTGAGAAGAGCTAATTGTTTATCTTTTAAGGAACCGTTCATTCTCAGGCTATGGGCGTGAATCTGAGAATCCACCCGCGCGAGTGGGAACCATGTCTATTGATTATTGTCGGTTCGAATTGCTTTATTATCCCTGCTTTGACCGTTCCAAGTTATTCTAAACAGTGAACGTGTACCTGTTCCATCATGGCTTCAATAAAATACTACTTTGCTACAAACATGTATTAATTGTAAGTTGTGGGGATCGGACACCCACCGGTTTTCCCCGTCTCCTCCACCCCCCCTCCCCCGGCACGATTTCCCCCTGCCC
>NW_015161974.1:187982-201645 GCF_001447785.1 Gekko japonicus | reverse complement strand
CAGGTGCCCCCGATGCACGGATTTAGGTATCCGCACACAGGGGGCATCTTCGGAATTAGATATATAGATATCCCTTTTTAAGCTGTTTTAAAACCGTTACTGTACCGTCTTGGAGTAAACGGGTACAGGGGTGGCCATTTTACACAGCCTTTCTCTTACCAGTAAGGAGCCATCTCTCATTCCTGAACTTTTTTTGGGTGGGTTTTGGTATTTTTTTTGTATGTGCATGTGTGCGTACACGTGGGTGTGTGTAACCTGACAAGATCAGGTTTGCCTGGGCTATCCAAGTCAGGGCACATTTGTGAGCTTTTTAAAGGTAAAAGCTTCTCTTGCTCGAAAGCCAGTCAAATCCAACACTCCGTTTCCAAGCGAACACTCATCTCCGTTTCCAAGCCAAAGAGCCAGCGCTGTCCAAAGACTTCTCTGTGGTCATGTGGCCAGCATGACTAAATGCTGAGATGCATGGAACATTGTTACCTTTCCACTGAAGCGTACCTATTTATCAACTTGCAATTTCTTTAAAGGTAGGGCAGGATAAAAATAAGATTGTTAGACACATGAACACCTTTTGTAGAGCTTTGGGATCAAGATGTTTTCCCCTCTGGGGATGCTTATGCAAGTACTATTTATTCATTTATTTAGGAGTCCCTAACCTGACTTGAGTCTGCAGGCACTTTTGGAATCTTTAGAAAGCGTAGTGGGTATCACTGCAGAATGGCTGTTGTGGGGGCCTGTGGCAAGTGGAAGAACATGAGGTTAGTTCATCACACCCCTTTGGCCACACTGCCAGTATGAGTGGAACAGTCTTGTGTCCTGTAGCATCTGCTGAAAGCATATACCCAGCATTAAACTTAGTTGGCCTTGGTGCCACTTGGTGCCTTGGTGCCACTGTACTCAAACGTTCTATCTCAATGCTATCTTTATGATGCCATCTTTTTTATTGAAAACGGATCTGAAAGATCTAGAGCACTTTACAGTTTTGTAATGATATAATGATTGTTTTTAAGCTGTTTTAACCTGTTTTATGTATTGGCATGTGCCCCATTTGTGAGCCGCCCTGAGCCCGTTTGCAGGGGTGGGCGGGCTATACATTAAAATAATAAATAAATGCTAATTTAGGTTCCTTTTGAAATCAGCCCTTGAAAGTCGACTTGCAAAACCAAGGTAGGAGGGGTCCGCACGAGTGTAAATTCTAGTAAAAAACCCAGGAGTTCAGTGGCCACTTAGGCACCTAATACTATGCACTCCAGCTTTCATGAGTCTGAGCCCGCTCCTCAGAAACCGTGCTGCCAAGTGTAGGCGCACAACACTCCTATGCATCTGACAAAGTCAGGACTTGAGAAAGCTTTAACTGGAAGAAATGTTCAGTCTTCAAGGCAATGCCAGGATTCCTCCTTTACTTTGCAGCATTTTTCGCTAGCGGAATTTCATTGGACAAGCTTGGGCTCCCGAAGAGCCTCTAAAAGTTCTCCAAGCGCGCAAGGCCGCAAGGCCACCTGCAGGACTCAGATGCGACAGCGGTTGCTAAGCGACCGAGGTGGTGGGGAAACGGAGCCCGGGCGAGGAGGAAGCGTTAAGGTTCTGCCGCCCCCTTGCGCTGGAGCCTCAACCCAGAAGACACCCGAGACTGGTTCGACAGCGCGCGCCCCCCCCCCCCCCCCCCGGCCGCTCCTGACGTCAGCCGCTTTTGCTTGGGACGAGGGGGCGTGGTTCATTGGCGCCGTCGGGGCGAGGGGGCGGTCCGCGCGTGCGCGGTAGGCGGGGTCTAAGGCAAGCGAGGCCGGGTCGGGCTGAGGAGTCGCATCCAAGATGGCGCTGTGCGGACGTGTCCGGGCCGGGAGCCGCGGGCCGGGCCCCTTCCTCATCCTGCTGTTCCTGGCGCTCGGGCCGGCCCGGGCGGAGCAGGGAGCGGGCGCCGTCGCCGGCGGGGGTTTCCCGGGGGTTCCCCCCCACCCGCAGCAGGCGGTGGGGCTCGGGGCCCAGCAGCCGCCTCAGCCGGTGCTTGCCGGGGCCGCCCCGGGCGGAGGTGTCGGGCGGCCGCCTCGCGCGGGTGCCTCCTCGGGCGGCGGTTGGAAGCTGGCGGACGAGCCCGCCTGCCGTGAGGATGTGACCCGCGTCTGCCCCAAGCACAGCTGGGCCAACAACTTGGCCGTCCTCGAATGCCTGCAGGACGTGCGCGAGGTGAGCGAGGCCGAGGAGGAGGAAGGCAAAGGGGGCGCTCAAAGGAGCAACTTTCCGGAATTCCTCGGGGTGGTGGCGGCTGGCTGGCTGGCTGTGGCGGGGGTGAGGCGTCCTTCAGACTCCCGGCTCTCCCTGCCCGTGCAGCGCGACCGAGAAGCGAGAGTCCGGCACCGGGCTCTGCAGATGACCGCCTGGGGAGGTCGCGGGGACCCTTGATTGGCGGGGAGGGACTTCACTGGGGGACTTCTGCCGCGTCCAATGTCTTCGTTGAGGTGCTGTTGGAGCAACTCTGAAGTTCATTCAGAGTTCTCTGGGAGCACTGAGCTCGCTTGAAGCTCAGACGGGAATCTTAAATGTAGCTAAGGCGTGCTCAGTAGAGGTAAGTGGAAGTAGATGTCTGGATGCAGGCGCTGGGAGGCAGTGTCAGGGAAAGGCTTTGGCCGCTGTAGCTGGTTGTTTTGCGCGCCCCCCCCCCCAAAAGTGCAGCTAATTAGCCACTGTGAGTGAAGCAGGAAGTTGGGCCAGATAGACAGTTGGTCCAGCACAGCAAGATAGGTTCTTAGCTTAGGGTTTGCCATTTGCTCATTTCAGTGGGCAACCTCCCAGTGGATGCTGCCTGCCTACCCTCGTTTTTGACTCCTAGGAGAGATGTTGGGAAAGTAATGTTTTTCAAGAAGCCTATGGTGTTGCCTGATGTGTTGATGAAATCCTGAAGAGATGGCAGCACATAGCGCAGCATCATCCATACTATTCCCTACCTCCTGAACACCAGGACTGCTAGGGAACAGCCTGGCATCCCTATCTCAACTCAGTTTTGCAGCTGTAGAACCAAGGTCAAACAAAACGAATGCCTTCCTATGTGCATTTGAATATGCATTTCAATTTATGCTTGGTATAAACTTTAACAAAACCAGCTGGGCATTCTGGTTGTTCTCTCCTTCTCAAAAACAAGCAAATTAATAATGTTCCCATGAACAAATAGGACTTTTACTTACTCCTTCTGGACACTTGACCGTTCAGTTGGAGGGAGGAAAAGGAAAGTGCCCTTATTGTGTCCAAAGCTGAGGTTCCCTGCTTTGGCTAGCTCATACTGGACTGTCCTTGTGGACAACAGTGTTGCTAGTTTTTCAGTTTTAACTCTTGCAAAATATCCTTGATGTTATACAGAACGGGGCCAGCTGTGAAGAAAAACAAAACAGAAGTCCAGCAGAAGACTAACAACACTTATTCCAGAACAAAGTTTGAATCTAGTGGCACCTTTAAGACCAACACAGCTTTATTCACTGTATAAGCTTTCGTGTGCAAGCACACCTCCTCAGATGCATATGCAAGCTTATACTGTGAATAAAACTTTGTTGGTCTTAAAGGTGCCACTGGACTCAAACTTTGTTCTGCTGCTTCAGACCAACATGGCTACCCCACATGAATCTACACTTATTCCAGCATGAGCTTTTGTGAATCAGAGCTCACTTCTTCAGGTGCTCTGAAGGAAAACATCTTGCTGTTAGGCAGCATACTCATAGTTGCTGGTGTGAATAACTGTGTTTTTTTTAAAAAAAAGTTAGTTCTCATTTGTTGTTAAAGCTCATGCTGAAGAGGTACTGAATCAAGTGTACATCAGAAACATGTTTTTAGTTAGTTAAGCTTTGCTCTGAGATGGAGTTATGTCTGCTAGTTCTAAGTTTAAAGAAGGGTAGGTGAGGCTTGAGCCTGCAATTCAGGTTTGGAAATAGCCACTTGCCTGACTGCCTGTGGTAAGGAATCTCTTCCATGTGAGCAAGGAGGGCAGTTTTTCAGGCTGCTTCTGCCCTGCAAATGACTGACCAAATGTGTGTGCATGCACATGTGTGCAGTCAGGCCATCAGCGCTTATGGACTTATTTGCAACACAGCTCTAAGTTAACTTTCAGATGTAGCCCAAAGAATTTCCTGCATTGTGACAAATATGCAGGGAAGGTAATTGCTGTCATATTGAAATGAAGAACAGCTGACAGGCGATGCCCCAACAGGCTGATGAATATATGTTCTAGTAAGAGTTTATCAGTTCCCAGGATCATCTGAGGTTGATGTAATCTGCATGTAGCTTGATAAAATTCTTATTCCAATCACATACAAATCCAGGGTTCATAGCAAGTTCATCTCAGCTGCATGTTTTTTTAAAAAAAACACAAATACTGTTTTTGAATGGAAAAAGATGTGTAACTACACAATGTTTTTGAATGGAAAAAGATGTGTAACTTGAGGGGAGTCTTATCTGGGTGACTCTTAATGCCCATGGCAGGTAAACTCGAGCCCCAATCCCCACCTTTGAGGAACTGAGGAGTGAGAGAAAAAGGTGGCCTTCAGAGTGACTCTCTAGGAATTTTCCCATGTCTTTATCGACTTCACTCTTGGAGATTATAGAAAAATTCCTAGAGTGTCACCTGAAAGTTACATAACTTCCTCCCCAGACACTGCTCTCAAAATTTCTCTGTATTAGCTGAGGCAGGGCTGGCAACAGTAGTTGTAGGATACAGCTTCCATATGCTTTCATTCTCTCAGAAGCAAACCAAGTTTATTCGACACATCTGAAGTACCTGTTTGTTGTCTGTGTCTGTTCTTATAGACCTGGAACAGAGAGAACAAGCCTCAGTAGGTTGCCCTAAAAACTGCTGTTTTGTATAGTATGGTTGAGCATTTGTCTCTGCCCCATACTGCTGGTGCTTGCCCAAGTGCCTTTGGCCATCATCTAAAGAGATGTTGCACAGGAGGCAATCATTAGGATTACAGCAATGGCAGTGAGGGTTATACCCTTCTCTCAGGGCGAGGATACAGGTTGAACTCTGCCACCCAAATGAGAGAGGTGAGGAGGATACTTGTGTTTATGCATGCTTCATGGCTGGTGAGATGCTATTTGTCAGGAGCTGATGGCTGGGGAGTGGTGAGTTTTCACTTACTCAGGTTCTCATCATCCCTGTAGATGACTTTCAGTGAAAGCAGGACTTTATAAGGAAAGAGATCATGAGTTCCCAAGGGAAGCAGGACTTTCTCTATAAGGAAAGAGATCATGAGTTCCCAAGCAAAATGCTTATCACCAGTCACTGATTTAGAGGCTTAGATGGGAATCTTAATATAGACGGTTTAAAGGTAGATTGGGTTGCATCATGGAGAGTGAGGCAGAGTGCCTGTTATCTAATTTTAATGGACTTCCTGACTTCTAGCGATTATGTCTTAGCGCATCTTACAGAGACTTGCCTGTCTTACTGATTGATACTGTGTTATTTCATCTCTGTTCTTTTGTCTGCTTGTACTTAACAGCGTTTGGGAACCTAGTGAGTCAGAGAAGGATCTTGGAGTCCAGTCTTTGAATTCCTGCTCTGCTATGAAGCTCCCTGGGCCAGTCACTTTTTTAGCCTAGCCTTCCTTGCAGTTTTGTTATTTTTTTTAGCGAGATAGTTATCTCCCACCCTTCTCCCCAGAGGAACTTATAATGTCCTTCACCCCTACTTTTATCCACACAAACAACACTGCGGGGTTGGTCAGGCTGAGAAAGGTCCAGGGTTACTGAGTGAATTTCCATGACAAAATGGGAATTCAAATCTGTGTGTCTCAGATCTTTGTACAACAACTACACCATACTGCTACAAGGATAAACTGAATGAGGTGAGAACAATTTGTACTGACTTGAGCTACTTGGAGGAAATCAAGGATAAAAATTCATGGATGGGGGAATAGAGAGAATCTGCCCATTTAGTTTGGGAAGGTAGTGTTGAACAGTATGATAGTACTGGCTATAGATGGAGTATACTCCTCAAATAAAACATCATCAAACACTCTTAGAGACTATTTTCAAAAGTGTCCTACTTTAAAATTAAGAACTGAGCATATAGCCTTTTTAGAAAGCCCCTTTACTAAGCAGGAAATATTAGACTCTATTAACGCATTAAAAATAAATAAAGCACCAGGACCATATGGGTATATAAATGAATTTTATAAAACCTTTGCTCCTCTCTTATTGGAACCTTTAGCTAATGCTTGCAGTCATATTTTAGACGCTGGCAATTTCCCCCCATCTTGATCCCAAGCCACAGTGATAGTTTTACCTAAACCTCACAGAGGTGCTACGTTACCATCTTCTTATAGGCCAATTTCGCTATTGAATGTTGATTCTAAAATATTTACATCAACTTTAGCAAGAAGACTAAATACTTTTATAACAGAATATATCTTACAGGATGGGGGAATAGAGAGAATCTACCCATTTATTTTGGAAAGGTAGTGTTGAAAAGTATGAGTTTTTTTGTACTATTTATTGAAGAAAATGGGGGAAATTAATATATAATTGAAATAAAATATTAAGTTTTTACTTTGTGCATTACCACTACCTGAGACCCTGGAGAGCCACTGGCAGTCTGAGTAGACAATACTGACCTTTGATGGACCAAGGCTCTGATTCAGTATAAGGCAGCTTCATGTATTCATGTGTTATTTGACAGAGCAAGGTAGCTAAACAAGGTAACTAATCAAGGAACTGCAATTCACAGGCTTAGCAAATTTTCTCTCTTTTTGGTTGAATATCCTGGCACGGTGTGTACAAAGGCTGAAGAGCAGGCAGCAAGGGCACTTTAGTCCAGGGGCGATTTCTGCCCCGGCATTAGGACAGATTGTGCCCTGTGTTCCATCCACACAGTTCTTCGTGTGTTGCTCTGCCTTGTATTTGTGGTCCCAGCAGCCAAACTTGGTTTGCAGGCAGAGTAGTGAGTCAGAATTTATTTTCAGTATGGGTGAAGGCCATGAAAGATGTTGCACATCACTGTGAATTGTGGCCTTAACTTTCATTTAATGTATAACTATAGATAACACTTGAGTTGTTTTGTGAAATATGCAGCAAGCCATTTCAGCACAGGCCATATCTGAAGTGCTGGGATGTGTTCTTATCCTGCTGTTTGTTAGTTGCCATTATTTAACTATAGGGTACTTGAGTGCTTAAGGAATGAATAGAGATTTAGTGCAGTCTGCAAGCTAGGGGAGTGTTTAAACTGTCCAAAAATGTCTGTGATCGAGTACTCCACAACTGAGGAGGGAAGAAAGAAGAAAATGTGTGTTAAAGGGAGCAGTCTGTATGTGGATTGGAATTTTATGGTAGTTTTATAAGATTAATGTGTTGGTACTTGGCACAGAAATTATGAACATATTTTTGTGGCATTCATTCCTGTGTGGTGCATTTTGCCATGTCAGTTTAACTCATACTGGTTGTACCTGACCTTGTTTTAACTACATATTAATAAGAGGTACTCAGTGTAGTTCTGGCTGGTGGTTCCAGCACTCTAATTAAAATATTTTAAAATCTTCCTGCTCCTTCTGGATACCTCTTCTGCTCCCCCCCCCCACTTCATATCCATAGTTTTCTATCTGTCCTCTGATTCTCACATGTCTTTAGGAGGTGCTTTAGAAATCTTTTGGCTGAACAAAGAGCTGTACGAAGGGGAATGCCAAAAGGGGAGGCTGTTTTCAGTGCTTCTTTGGAGTAGTTCAGTTGTTGACCTAGAGATGCTAAGACTTAGGGGGATGAGGTAGCAAAAAATTGAGAAATTCTTTGTGTGAGTTTTTGAGGCTTGATATAGAATAATGATGAGAACTTTAGCTGTCCAGAATGCTTCCTCAGCAAATACTTCATATGAATGTGCTTTATTTAAGAAACAACGAACAGTCTTGTAGTGCTGTCCTAAGAAGAGTTTCACCTTTCCAAACCCCTGGTGTTGGATCCAACCACCCATTCAAGGAGTGAGGGTTCCCTTTGACCGCCCAGAAAGGCTGTACTGGGAATCATGGGACCTGCATGTACAAAAGCCATGTGGGATGGAGGCCAATGCTCCCTTTCAGCTGTGGACTCTTGCGAGCAAAAATTCTACTTTGTGAGCTACTGGCAAAGTTGTGAGCGAGTAATTTAGCTGCTACATAAATTAGTTTGTTCTGGAGCCATCCTTCCTGAGCTAAGACAAAAATCTGTGAGCTGGAGGCTGAAAAACTGTGAGCTAGCTCACACTAACTCTGCTTGGAGGGAACACTGATGGAGGCTTTAGTAAGAAGGATACAAATAATCGATTTCAGTGTACTTAGAGGAGCGTAACTCTTTACAATTGCACTCTTAGTCAGTTATAGTTCCATAAACCTTAAATGTTACCCATAGGATGAGGTACTTTTCATTGGAGGAGCATGTAGGGTCAGAATCCTTGCTTGTGTGTGACAATTATCTGATACTGTTTAAGAGCATTTTATAAGAGTTAGCTAATTAATCAAATACACAGTTATGATCTGCAAATTACATGATAGGGATTTTTTGCACTGTATCTCAGCATCTCACCTTTTGCAATACAGGGATGACTGGTCCTTCTTACAGAGTTGTTGCCAGAATTACTTAAGTAATGTTTGATGTAGGTGGGCAGCACTCAGAACAACCCCCCCCCCCAGAACTTAACAGAGATATTGATTTCTTATCTCATTGTTGTTCAGTCACACAGTCAAGTCTGTCTCTTCACGACCCCGTGGACCACATCCAAACTCATTCCATCCTTATATATGTATTCTCACTAAGAATGGCTATACATCCTCTGTATTTTAGTGTATTTCCTTTTTGTAATAGTATATTGGAATAATTAATATAACTCAATGAATAATGGAATGACACAGAGAGTACTCTGTCTTTCTGTGTTATACCTCTGAGGATGCCAGTCACAGCTACTGGCGAAATGTCAGGTCCTACAAGACCACAGCCATACAACCTGGAAAATCTACAACATCTAATAATGGAATATATTTCTCTGACATCACACTGCACCCCACCTCTAAGAAAAGGACCTTGTTTGTTAACTCCATGCTTGGAAGGAGACGACCAGAGCATAACAATGGAGTCACAGTTCATTACTCTTAGGAGGATATGTTTACATGTCTATCTCCTATTGTGACATATTTATTTCTTCACTGTCCCCCCCCCATTAAATCCAAACAAATAGGGACCATATGAACTTAGCTTGTTATTGCTGTTTAGTCTTTGCATATGTCAAAGTATCTTCATTATGTTGTATGCTAATTTGCTGTTCACCTATGTAGAGGCATCTGCCTACACACACACACACTCACTCACTCACTCACATATGAACTGTTAACTTCCATTTCAGTGTATCTGAGGAAATGTGCAGCACACAAAAGCTCATACCTTTGTTAGTCTTAAAGGTGCCTGTGGACTCAAAATTTGTTCTAAAGTAATGTTTATATTGAGAGTTTTGAAAAGTTTTATAAATATTAAACAAACACCAATACAATTCTAATACCTTTTAACTCTTTTCTGTAGTTTCTTCTATTTCTGCCTGATGATGAATTTAGAAATTTAGAATATTGCTAAACCCAAATAAGATCCTTCTAATTTTAGTTCATTGGTTTATAAAAATATGCTTGGATACCATATGTTGTAGCACCTTGCAACTCTGTCTTTAGACATATTATTTTTATTTCAGTAGCGAAGGATAAGATACTGTTATTTCACAAAATGATCAAATTGTGCCGCTGTGTGCTACATCCTATATGATCTGTTCAGTGATCTTAACATATTATTTACACTGTGTTTCTGTTTCCCTCCTAGACTATGCTTTTTTTAAACTAGGAAAGCTTTTCCTCCACAGCTTGAAAACTTCTAGAGATCTTACTTCTGTGCGCAGATCTTTGTTGCTTCTGCAAGCAGAAGTTTTATACCAAGGAAGATGTTTTGTGAGGGGAGTTTGTCTATCAGGAACTGGGCTCATACTTTCATCAGTTAGAAGTCCAGCAAGTTGAAATAACAAATGTGTGCATATTTCAGGTGAGCTTGAATTGGTGGTGCAGTAGTATTGCGAATCCTGCCTGTTTTTTCTGGAACTTGGGGGATGCTAATTTTGAATCTTGTATTGGGTGACCTTTGTAACCCTGTGGCTTGCAAGAATCTTTCAAGCAATTGAGATCTTTGGGAATCATTGTTGCAAGTTGAACAGATGCTATAGTCAGCTTTGTTGTTTGTATTTCCCATGGATCTATCAGTCTTCCCCTTTTTGTCCCAGAGTTTGGAGAATCAGTTGTTTCAGTGGGGTAGCGTTGGGTTGGGATTGTGTGGGTGCTGTTTTGCAGTCCCAAGTGCAGCTCTTTATTTGCATCTGACTTGAGGGTGAAATAGCTCAGGTAGCTTTACTGTTCCCGATTTATGTGAAAGATTTATGAGAAAGAAGGTGTCTGTCTTGGAGTCCTTTCCTCAAACAACTGCTGTATTGATGGTTAAAACATTTTTAGGGTACGTAGGATTCTGCTTTGGCAACTCTGTGGTTTGTTACTCCCCTAGATACTACTGCCTTCTATCCTTAAGTGGAACAGCTGCTTGCTTTCTTCTTTTTGCTGACTCCTGTAAATAAGAAGTACAGCCTTTCAGGAGGGCACATAAGATTTATCGGCACACACAAAAAAGTTCATTCTGTCTGCATGTCACCAGTGTGTCACAGAACAACTTGAGTGGTCAATGTAGCATTATTTCTTTTGTCCAGAAAGAGTTGTTAACTTACCATGAGTGATTGGCTAACTGCAGTGCTGCAGTAGGAAGTGAAAAGCACATTCGGGATAGCTGAAATACATCTCATTGTCAGATGTGCACTAAACTAATGGATGGTAAAAGTAGATTGGCTCTGAAATATGCAGTGCAATTGTTAAGGCCTTGCATTGTGTAGGACTCAAGGAAAGCATTGGTCTCTCGTAGTGGTTCCCAGCAAGGCTTTTCACTCTTGAATACGTATATTTTATGTTAATGTTTGCATGAAAAGAGTTCATGCAGAGTGACGTTTTCAGCAGCTCTCAGGTTTAGTGAGCATGCAGAAGCCTCTTGGACCCATTTGTCTGATAAGAGCTAAGGAATCCTGGTGCTTGTGGGAAGAAAAATTCTGCAACTAGCAGCAACAGTGTGAAAAATAATAGCACATAAGAGCTCAGCTGGGCCAGACCATGGATCCCTCTAGAGCAAGACCCTATTTTCAACAGCATCATGTAGGTGGATGCTGCTGGGAAGCCCAGAAGCAGGGAATGAAAGTAACTTCTTGCTTCAGTTTATCCCCATATGCTACCTCCTAAAGTGAAGGTTTTGTGGTATCAGTTGTGACCAATGTTCCTTCTAAGCTGTGGAGTCTTGTGAGCAGAAATTCTACTTTGCGAGCTACTGGCATTAAAGCTGTGAGCGAGCGATTTGGCTGCTGCATGAATTAGTTTGCCCTGGAGCCGTCCTTCCTGAGCTAAGACAAAAACGTGTGAGCTGGAGGCTAAAACCCTGTGAGCCAGATCACCCTAACTCAGCTTAGAGGGAACTTTGGTTGTGACTTAAAGTAATGAAAGGAACCTGCTTTGTATGTATTTGCCAAATGTCTTGGGATATACTAAAGGATGGTAAGGAGTCTTATTCACAAGTCTGCTATAATAGTAATGCATTATTTACATGACTTGCTCGAAAATCTTTTTGGAGATGCCTTTGGAAATGTTTGTTTGCTGACCTTTCTAAATAGTTTTTTACACATTCTCAAAATGTCACAAAATTATTAAAACTGTAACAGTTAAAATATTAAAAATTGGAGAGCTGCCATGATAAAAATAATAAAGCATGTACTTTAGCAGCCATTAAACTCAAATTCCCATGGAGCCTCTGTGCTAGCTAAAATATCGACCAAAGGGCAGAATGTTTCCTCTCCTTCAGATAATAGAGGAAGAGCATGGCACCCATCTTGGTGGGGTGAGGGGAATGTTGTGGAACTGTAGAGCAGCAGTGAAGAAGACCCTGCTTTGTGTGGAGGTGACTGTTCTGGGTTATTTCCATCATTGCTTTAGGGAGGCAGGAAATCCTCCCCCCCCCCTCTTGGTGCCTTTGGAATAACCCTTTCCGTTTCAGTTTTGTTCCTGCCTCCTAGGGAATAGCAGCTATAGATAGGGCTTTGCCCTTCTATTTCTTGTTCTGAGTCCTGTCCTTCCTCCTATTCAGCTCTAATTACATTCTTTTATATTCCTTCTCATCTCTCTCTCTCTCTTCTCCTCCTCCCTCCTTTTCCTTTGGAGCTAAGAAGACTCCGAAGAGGCTCAGCTTCACATGGTGCTCAGGCACTCATTGGACCACATGGCAACTAATGAGCATGCCGATGGCTTTTCTTTGCAGGAGGAGGAGACAGCGTGTGCGACAGCTGCAGCACCATCTGATGGTGGGGCCAACTTGTCTTCATGGCTTGCTCGCGCCCCCCAGTGCCCCTGCCTAAAGCAGTGGCAGCACGATGGGCTCAGAAGTGCTGCTGGCAGCAAATGGACATGAAACCAGTCCATCCCGGGTGGGAGAGGACTGGTGGTGGCCATTTTGGAGGTGTGGAGCCTAGCTCCTACATCCTCACCAGCCCCCTGCAGGCCATATCGGGGACAGAGGGAGACTCAGACTCCCATCCAGCTCACCCAGGACCTAGGCAGAGTGGTGGACCCAGCCTGCTAACAAGTAAAGGTACAACTGCAGGGGCCCTGCTTGCCCCTCCAGGTATTATGCAGGTATTTTGCCAGGCCATGCAAGAGGAAATCTCTTCCTCCTGTTCCAAGGTGGGAATCAATGTCCAGGGGAGGGGCACAGTCCACACTACTGCAACCTCCCAATCCTTGGCCCACCAAGGCAGCCCAGAAGGAAGCAGGAACCAAGGGGGGGGGGATGGGAAAAAAAGGATTCTTCTGAATCTCTGATGGAAGACAGACAGGAGGAGAGATTCCTCTCTGATGTAGAGGAGGGGGAAGTCAAGGTTCCTGAGCAGTCCAACCGGTTCTTTAAGGCCGAGGACTACCATTTTCTGACAAAGACAATCAAAGCCTTGAAAATTCAGGGCAACACCTCTGAGGAGCAGAGGTCTTCTACCTCTATATTTAAATCTAAATCCAGAGGGAATTCTGAGTCCTCCTGAGGAGAGAGCTTTCCATCTCCCCCACTCACACCTGCAGCCTCTACCATGCTCTGAAGCCCTGACTGCTATGTCACATTGGCTGTCATAGGAGGGCCATCTCAACAGAGTATAAGGACACAGAGCCACCATTTTCTCAAGGGGAACTCATCTTTGCCATCTGGAGAGCAGTTGTAATTCTGAGTGATCTCCAGCCTTCACCCGGAGATTGGCAACAATGGTTCCCCAGGAGGAAAAATACAGTTTTTCTCTGCAATGGGGACCAAAGCAGCTTACATAATTCTCTTCTCCCCCTTTTGACTTGCACAACAATGCTGTGAGGTAGGTTAGGCTGAAAGTCTGACTGGTCCAAAATCACCCATTCAGCTTCCACAGCAGGAACCTGGGTCTAGCAGACCGTGCTCTGTAGTGCTGACTGCTATGCCTAGGGTAGCCAACCTAGAGATGTAAAATTTCCGGAAATTCTGAAGCTCGAAACCCCCCCCCCCCTCCCCCCCCTGTTTTTTTTCCGACAAAAACAGACAC
>NW_015161974.1:161031-187880 GCF_001447785.1 Gekko japonicus | reverse complement strand
TATGACTATGGACATTTTTACTTGGCATGAAATTATCACAACTAGCATATTAAAAAAATATAGTGTATCCAAACAATTATTACAAACAGAATACCCACCCACATGCAAAAACAAAACTGAAACTTTTAAATTTTCTTCTGACAATCACACCTCCTAAAGGAAGAAATGCATCTTGTTCTTGCATTGGAGAGTTCAGTTTGTAACCTAGGACTTGCTTGTCCTCAGTGCACAGAAATTAGATCGATCTGATACCATATATATATATTTTATTAATGATTTGGAAAATATTTAAACACCTTGTCTTAAAATATTTTATTCATCATGTTAAAATAAAACGTTCCATAATCAATTTCTTTTCTTTTTTCAATTTTTCGGGAAAAAACAAAAAGTGAACTCCAGACAGCAGATCTCTCCCCCACCCCCCTGGAGAAAATAACTGCTTTGGAAGGTGGGCTCTATGGCATTCTGTTCAGCTGAGGCCTCTCCCCTCCCCAAACTCTGGCTCTCTTAGACACAGAATATCCAGGAATTTCCCAACCTGGAGCTGGCAACCCTAGTCAGGACGGCCCCCAATGAGTTCTACCAGCAGCCATTGAGGGAAAAGTTAGTTCCGCAGAGGAGCCAAGCAGTAGATGTGTTTTCATCGGGAGAGACAGCTGTTTGCCAGTAATTCTGACAGGGAACAGTGGCTGAGGTGGCAGTGGGTGGGGGAGCAGACCCAGCACCCGGCCAATGGCATGCGAGTACTCTTGAGTGGCGGCTGATGGGCCAATGGCTGATTGAGCTCATTGCACAGCCAATGGGAGAGTTGGAAAGTGCCACCCCACTACTCAATTATATGTAAGGAGAGATAACCCCTTGGCATTTAACTGAGTCAGTTAGGGTCAGCAGAACCCCACTGAAGGTGGAAAGCATGATGTCCATGAAGACCTCAAGATTCCCAATCAGTATTACCTCAATCTTGTCACAGTTTCATTTCCGTTTGTGCACTCAGCCATTTAACCACAGCAGTCAGGCTCAGGAGCTCTATTGTGGGGGTCCACAACTTTTTTGAGCTGGCAGGTACCTTTGGGGTTATGATGCAGAGTGGGTGGGTGCAATGTAAGTGCCTGACCGCAAAATATGTTTACTACGCATAACTAAAGACCAAATTTTGGCTCATGCTCACTGACTGCCCCTCGATTCTTCATCCATTTGCATGATTCTAGAAACATCTGTACTATCCTCTCTTTTTAATGGATATCTTGCCATTTACAGCAAGTGTAGAGCACCCATAGTTAGTAACCTTCAGTTAGACTGGATTAATCTGTTTTAACAGGGCAGGTGTAAAATGGGGCAATGTGGCTAAAGCACCTCACACATTGGTGGTGGGGAGAGCAGGCCAGATGATTTAATGTCAGCTTACCCATTTTTAGATTCCTGTGGTTTCCAGATAACTGCTCTACCTTAGTGCATGAATCATTCTTCACTGTCATAATGTTCAGGCCAGATTTCATGATCTCAAAACGCGCAGCTTCTTGAGCTGGACTATTAAAAGTCTGACTGACTTTGGTCTGTATTTTTTGCGTGTGTGATGCCTGCTGCAGTCCACTGTTGTGTTAGGTTTGCAAAGCAAGAGTGCCTTTGAATGATTAAGATGGGTCCCCAACCTTTTGGAGCCTGTGAGCAGCTTTGGAATTTTGAGAGTGGGTGGTGAGTGCCAAATCCAAAATGGCTTCCACAGAACAATATCTCCTTCCTTCTGTTGCAGAAGAAGCACAGAAAGGGAATAAAGAATAACAAGGGAAAGGCTGAGAGGGAGGAAGGGAGAAAAAGAAGGGGGAAATTTAAAAAAAAAGCTTGAAGGGGGAATGGAACCACAGGCCCTGTTTTTTACCAGTCCTCCTGATCCTCAAGTAGCTGCAGCTGCTATTGCAGCTGTGGAAAGCCCTTTCATTTGAAGGCAGTCAATAGTGGCCCTGCTCACTTTCTGAAAAGCCCAGCAGGCACTGTGGCGCTCACAGGCACTACATTGGGGAACTATGCTTATGTGTGACAACTCTGTGTTAAGTGACCATATGCATGTACTCTTGCTGAATAATATAAGCCAGGAGTGTCAAACATGTGGCCCGGGGGCCGGATCAGGCCCCCGGAGGGCTTCTGTCAGGCCCGCAGTGGAACTGGCTGTCTTCTGCTGCTTCTTCCAATTCTGCTGCTGCCGCGTCATCGTAGATTTGCAGCTTACAGATACACACCTGAACAGCATACTCAAGATTGCAACAACAGACAGTTTGATGCAATAATTCAGAGCAAGAGGTGTCAGTTATCAGACACTTTTAAATAAACAAAATATTGCAAGAGTGCTAATGTTTTACACATGTTTTTATTTTACGTTAAAAAAAAACTTTATGTTTGTGTCCTTTGTAAAGTTTATATTTCTGCTACCTGGCATTACATTTTATGACACACATGGCCTGGCCCAAGAAGATCTCATTTATGTCAGATCCGGCCCTCATAACAAATGAGTTCGACACCCCTGATATAAGTGATACCTTGCTGGATCAGACCAAGGTCCACCTAGTCCTGTATTCTTTGCAATCACAGCAATCATCAGGTTGATGAAATGAAAACCAGCCAGTGGTAGATTGGTGGATTCTTTAGTCTGTCTTTTGCCCATCAATTAGTTGTAAGGCTCCACTGGTGGGACCTTCGGGTATCTTTTCTGTAATAGTTAACAAACATACTTTTTAGCAGTGTGCTTGCTGTAGTATTTCATAAACTCTTTCCTGCTGTCTCTGTATTTTGACACCTATTTTATTTTGGTGTTCTGTTAAGTCTGGTACTTGTCACACTGTGCTCTTAGCCTAACTTGCTGGTGGTGTGCAGCCTAATTTGCTTGTCTATGCAATGGTCCATTGGTGTCTTAAAAGTTGTTTGGAGAACATGCATTTCTTGGAAGGACTTCTTTTAAAATGTGGAAAGTTGTGAGCTGGAATCGAATGCTGCCACGTTTATTACTTTTACACACACACTGAGAAAAATGCCCCCAGGTAAAAACACAAGAGCTGTCCTGCTGGCTCAGAACACTGGTCTATCTAGTCCAGCAACCTGTTTTCTGCCTTGGTAGAATAGATGGCCTGCAGAAAGGTCGCAGAGGCCAAAGCCTCCCATTTGCTGTTGCCATCCAAATACACAGAATTAGATTGAATGAGTCCCATTGATCTGTCTCGCTCAGGATTGCCTGCTCTCTAAGTTCTTAGACTGAGAAAGATCTTTCCATGTGTTTGCCACTTGAGCTCTTTTAATCAGAGATCGCAGTGGCCGAACCTGGAACCTTCTTGTACAAAGCATGCGCTCTTCCCCTGAGCCACAATTCCTTACCATAATGGGAAGTCTTTTGCGCTGGCGGGAGCAACTTTCCACTGTGCTTGGTGGAATCTTTTCATAGAAAAATATCAGCATCTTCCTTCTGCATTTAAGAATGCTGCAGTAGTATAAATGATTGGCAAAAGCAAATGAATGTTAAAACATTCATTTACATAAGCAGGGGAAATTATCTGAATGGCCTGCATTTTATAAATGTGCATATTGTTAAAAAAAGGGGTTCTCTTGCACTTCTGGATTTTTGTGCATGTTAAGGTTTGGACAGTTCTGATAATGAAGTTTATTGGTTGCTTGAACCATCTGATGAGTACATGTGGATTGAACAGTTAAATTGGAATGGGTTACAGATCTCTCAGGAATATTCTGAGTAGAGTCTGTTGGATCCTACTTGCTGGACTGTGGCCAGAGAAGCTCCACTGTGATCTGTGGACAGCCCTGTGCATAATTTCTGTGCCTGCACTGAAGCAATGTGGAAAATCCTAGAGCAGGCCTTAAAAAAATGTTCTTTGCCTCTAGGAGCCAGCCCAGAAATTTAGGAGCAAGGCTGATTTTGTCTTCAGAGTTTCGTATTTCTGTGATATTTTCCAATACTAAGTTCCAGAAAGAAATTTCTAGGTGCCATGGCAAGTTAGTCCCTTGGATTTGTCAGGCCTTGCTCTAGCCTTTAGTCAATAAATTGGTGTTTATATCCACTTCATAGAGTGTAAACTTTCTGCACATTTCCTTGTGGCATGAGTGAGTGTGTGTGTGTTCGAGATAAACTCTTTGCTAAGTTCTTTCCTGAGTGCTGCATTCATAAGACTCAAAAAACATTCTCAGTGTTTTTGCTTTTATACGCTTTAGCTCCCCCCCCTTTTGTGTTTTGGTGGATTTTCACTTCATTTTTTAAGTATATATTGCATTCAGTAGGAAGATTCAACAGCCCTTCCATGACTGCCTGATGCCTTGTTACAATTGCTATCTTGCTTGGCTTTTGTAAGATGCTGTTCTGAAATGGCTCAAATGCTTAGACTCTTGTTTCCTTCAGCAATTTGTAGCAGGGCAGGCGTGGTAACTTATTGTCTTTATGAAATTCAAGTGAGCAGATGGTTCTGGGAGATACTGCCAGGATGTTGCTAGAGTGGTTTCAGTCATTAAGCAGTTAGTACAGCTGTTTAACTCATTAGTTAGGGCTCATTAATGGGTAGTCGCTACCTGTTTATGGCATGTTTATTGGAATCTTATGTATTTCCAACAGAGCCTGGACAAGGTACATAAAATTGCACTTGTATAGCTGGAACTGAATTGTGAACTGAAATGAAGATGGATTGATAGACGTGCTTTAAGGCTTTGTTTCTGGAGGAAGGGAAATGGGGTAGAGAGGTTTTTCTTCCCCATGCCTTTGATGCAGCCCTGTGGGTTAAGGTAGATAATCGCCTCTGCAGTTTTGTAACCACAGTGGAAATTGCTGTGGTGATGAGTCATCCATGCGCTGCTTTAATTGCAGTTTCTTGGATGCCCTGGCAGTTCTGTTACTTTTTTGCCAAGCTAGTTGGAACAGTTAAACTGTCTGTGCACATTCAGGTTCAGAATGACTCTCCTGGAAAAAAAAAAGTTGCACCACATTCATTGTATCTTACAAGCTTAGTTGCAGTTCTGCAGGCCCTTGATTCCAGGGAGTCATCTGTCAGCTCTCTGCGCCAGCAGATGGAGCAAGGAGCAGGATTCTGAGCAGATATTCATTGACACTTAGAATGCTGGATGAAAGAGTCCGCTTTGGCAGGGAGGACGGCGTAAAAATCGAATAAATAAATAAGAGTGAAGTCAGATGCCATATTTGTGTGAACAGTACCCAGCACGACACCTGTCTGCATTCAGATGTGTACTCTGGAACCGAGTGCTTGAGCCTGGGCAGAAAAGGGAAGAACTCCTTGAGTTCAGCATAGTTGTCTTCTTCTACCAGCCTGCTACTTACCAGTTTTTCAGTCCATACGCTGCTGATACCTAATTCTACTTCTCATTTTGATCACGTGCTAAGGAGGCAGTTGATCCACTGGGTCGGTATCTTCAGGCTCCCATGGGCTCAGTGAGCTTGGATGAACTGAAATTTAATCCAAGCAAGATGAGAGGTGGTTCAGGAGCCTTAGGTGGTGGAATTTAAGTTGCTGTTAATGGAAGTCAGGTGGTAGCCGTAGCTTGCAGTGTTGGTATGCCACTTGAGTTGGTATGCCAACGGTGACCCTTCCTGAAGAAGCTGCTCCTGGTTACAGTCACACATGCCCTGGTAACTTTGGTGGCTGTAGCATGTTCTGCATTGGTATGGAAAAATTCTCTGAAAATTTTGCTGGCTCAAAATGTATGTCTGCCCAGTTACTTCCTGGGATTGGTACGTCAGTTCCACTATGATTGTCCTGTGGACCTTTGCCATCAGTCTCCTCTGCCACTTGTGTCTCCTAGTGTGTTTTTTAGTATAGCAGTGGATATTCTATGTTATTGATGTTTGCATTTTGTAATTGAGAGTCTCACCATTCCATTGAGAGTTCTGTAGCAAAAATATTTATTCATTTTTAGGCTATTACCCTGCTTCTATCCCTGTTGGTGACCCAAAGCAGCATAGAAGCATGCCTGAGTGAAATTTAATTTAAAAATTCAAATAAAATACAGTTCAGGTAAAATGGAAAATGCAAAACCTAGATGGGTCTTGGATTCAGTGGACTGATTGATTCAGATGCCACAGGCTGTGATTATAGGCATGGATTATGAGGCAAGCATCTAGAGACCTTTAGTTTATACCAGAAATCTCACCCAGCCAATCCCAGGATTGATAACTTCCAGCCAGTCCCAGGATCTATAACATCAGGCGGGAAGGGAGGGAAGAGCTCAGTCTTGATGTTACACAGTTGGTTGCCTCATTCTTCTGATTTCCCCTGCCGGCTGCTAAACGTCTAGTCATGCATGGTCCCTTGGATCAATTGCATTTGGTTGAAAATATGCATATGCAGCTTGAGCCATGTGGGTTCTTGTTCTTCATGCCCCTCTAGCTCGTGAGAGAGTTTTCAAGACAACAGACATTCAAAGGTGGTTTGCCATTGCATACCTCTGCATCATGACCCTGGTATTCATGGGAGGTCTCCCCTCCAAATACTAGCTAGGGCCAACCTTGCTTAGCTTCTGAGATCTGACAAGATCTGGCTAGCCTGGGCTATCCAGGTCAGGGTGGTAAATCCTTAAGATCTGCTAATAAGAATTGATTTTCTTTCTCATCTCCTGACCTTCCTGGGCTTGGCTTTGGCTAAATTGAGTTCACTATGGCAGTGCTTTCCACCATGCCCGTTTTGCATCTGATCTTGGGGTGCCAGGCTTTAAGGGGTGCCAAATTGGGTGAAAGCGAATGTAGCCTTTATTTTTTCATTGTTCCTTTGAATGCCAAGAGTAGATTATACCTTTTAGAATTCTTATTCACTATATTGAATGGGGCTGGAATGGGGAGCGGAGTCTTAGATTGCCTATGGCACAAAACTGCCTTGAACTGGCCATGGGTGTTCGTCTGCTCTTGTAGTTGAAGGATAAGAAGAAGAAGAAGAAGAGAAGAAGAGATTGGATTTATACCCCGCCCTTCACTTGGAGTCTCAGAGCGGCTTACAAACTCCTTTCCCTTCACCTCCCCACAACAGACACCCTGTGAGGTGGGTGGGGCTGAGAGAACTCTGACACAAACTGCTCTTTTTCAAGGACAGCTGTGCCAGAGCTTGTGGCTGACCCAAGGTCACATCAGCAGGTGCAAGTGGAGGAGTGGGGAATCAAACCCGGTTCTCCCAGATTAGAGGCCGCGCACTTAACCACTACACCAAAGATAGTGGGGTGCGTGGATTCTTTCTGATTTGAATAAACTGTAAGAACTAGAATTTTATTTAGAAAACTTCTATGCTGCTTCTCCAGGGAGTGAAGCTGCAGAGGGGGTCAGAGGTGGGAAATACAATCTAGAGTAAACTTTAGCTGTGTCTTCATTTTGGTTTTTTCTTCTTCTTTCTTCCTGGATTAGACAGGTCATATCTACAGAAGAAAGCTTTGAAGGGTAGCAACACGCAACAACCTTCAGAAATGTTTAGCTTGCTGCAGTTTAGGGTTCAGCTATGCCAAAGGTTTATTTTTTATCTACATACAGTGGAGAATGATCTTGAATTCAGTACAAGCAGCATCTGTAATACCAGCACGGGCTTCTACTTACTGTCAGCTGTTTTCCCTGTGAATTTTGGCTGTGTTGGCAGAGTCAGTCTTCCTTCTGTGTTTTCCCCATACGTCTAGCAACATGGTTTAAAGCATTTTTGGAAGCTAATTACAATTTTCTTTTTAATTCTGTTGAGCCTGTAATTTGTTTAGTCAGTGCAGACAGACTTGTCTCCTGGAAGTATGTAGGGTTCCAGTACCTTACCTGCTAATTGTCCCCTAAGGGACACAAATGGGGGATGGTACAGAATGTGCAGTATACTGCAAGCTTCAGAGTCCGGCTCAAATATCTTTGGCAGAGCCTGTGCGTTCTGTTCTCCCTGTTGGCGGTGCACCAGGCTGCAGCTGTGTCTTTGGGTTTCCTAATAATTAGATCACAGTATGAGGTGGAACTTGCCACCTGCACCTTGAGCTGGTTGCCTCCATGTAGAAACTGATATCTGTGACCCCTGTGTGTGTGTGTGTATGCAAAAGCAGGCACTCTGCTCCCATCTGTTTCTCTTCCATAATACAAAACATTATTGAAGAGCCTTTAAGGGGGGCTCTGCAAGCAACTTCAGAGCCACCCTGAATAGGGGCACTTTTTCCAAACAGGCTTGATTGCACTAGTGCAGTGGTACTCAGTTGGTTGCAATTACCGTCCAGCAAAAGAGTCATGTGACTACTCTTATGGCTTGTCCACTAGCCCACCAAATGCACACCTATTGTAATAGAAAGTATAACCATTAATATTAAATGTATGATGGTAACCTTTTAAATCACCAGAGTACCTCCGATTGTGTAGGGTTCTTTGTCTCTGCCAGTGCTGAACCTTAGCTATCCCTTGTGGACTTGGAGTGAGGACAACGCCTTCCCACTCTCACCTCAGCATGAGGCACAGCTACTCGAGCAAGAGTAAGAAGATGGCCAGGGTGACCAAAGGAGAGCACGTTGGCCATGGAGGAAGGGATTAAAACAACTACCACCTCACTGTGGCCAGATCACTGTTTTCCTTGGTGGCTGCCGTGGTGGCTGTACCTCTCTGTGGCCAGCTTGCTCTCCTCACAACAGCCACCTGGGTCCTGAGAGAAGAGAATGGAGGCTGCAGAGAAGAATGGGGGGGGGGGTTTGTTGCAGAGGACAGGTTCTTTACTTCCATCCCTGGCATGAAGTTGGCAGCTCAGGGAGGCTCGTAGCTTACCCATTCTCCAGTCTCTCTGGCAGCAGCTTTTTCTAGGTGGGAACTGCCTGCAAACCACAAGTCCTACCAAGCAATGGCCCTGCTCACTTTCCTGGGACATAGGGCAGTTGCCACACTGGGGGAACAGTTCCCAGAAGAGCCATAGGTGGCATATCAAAGAGCCATAGGTGGCCCCCTTGTATTCATGGTAAAACAGCTGCTGTGACCGTTATAGGGATGTGATGGCCAGCAGAAATGGATGGAGGGAAGAGACAGCCAGGAGGTTTTCTGTGGGCTTTCCCCCCGAGTGTTAGTGGAAAAACTGAAAATAGCTGAAATATTTTGTCTTAGTTAAATGCTTTTAAAGGCAGATTTTAAAAATATTGTGTTGGCTCGCTGTCATCAAAATGTGCTCCAACTATTAGTCTACACAATATTTATTACAGTACAAAGATGCTGACAGACAGCATATGTAAGTATGTGTGTGTATTAGAGCTGTGAAGTTCCTGCTTCTCAGTGATTGGTCCCTGGAAGAAAGTTAATTACAATTTTGAAACTGCCCAGTTTAGCTGGAACGCCATTCATGAAAGTGCTAATTTATGGAACAATGCATTTATAGAAGTGAAACACTTTCTACAGAAAAAGTGTATTAATGGAAAATGATTTGGAAAATTTCCCACTATACATCACTTATAATGCATCCTCTGTTCATTTGCCAGTAAAATAAATTCAAATCTGTTAAGAAAATATATATTGCAGATGTTCTATTTTTCTCAAAGTTCCCATTGTTAATCAAAATACATTTCCCACCACTTCAAAATTTCCAGAAACTGTACATCTCAGGACAATTGTGCTTTTTCTGTTGCTTGATGGGCACAGCTGGGGTGCTGCTGAAAGAGAACAAGTTAAATTCAAAGTCTTTGCTGCTTTTTGTCATCGTCACTCTGTGATACAAATAGAATATGCTTGGGGTGGGGCAATGTGGGGGATAGACCCTTGAAAAATGAACTAACTTAGACTGACTTGGCTGTTGGGTTGCCAGCTGCAGCCAGTGCAGTTATCCACCCTTAGAATTTCCCAAGGAGAAGGGTTCAGGCCCTTGCCCATTTCTTGGCCTCCTGACTTTCTGGCATGTCATCATTTTTGAGCTGCTGTCTGCCTCCCTGTTGAAGAGTGGTAGGACCTCAAACTTTCCTTTGTTTTGCTGTACTACATCTCATTCTCTTCTACTTCACAGAGTACAATAGTGGTATCTCTGGGGTGTCCAGTCCAGGATGGGACAGCAAAGCCATTGCCTCTCTTGCACCTTATCTCTAGCAGATCACATTTGGGTGGCCTGCAGTGATTGCTTGTATGCTTATTTATTTATTGATCGTGTGGCAGAGTTACACACAGAAAGTATATAATAATATAAAATGTGTAACCAAGTTGATACAACAGGTATGCAGACCGATTGGGCAATCCCCCTAATTATTAATATTCTACCTTAATGTCTACCTTAATAGCACCCGACTTACACACAACCATACACCTAAGTACCTTGGCATTACCCTGCACAGGACCTTGAGCTATAAACACCATCTTACCAATGTAGCAACAAAAATACGCATGCAAAACAACATTCTTCTGCAGTATAATGTGGGCTTCTAGACTTTTATGCTCCAGCAAAAGTGGAGTTCTGGTTAGGGTAGGCTCAGTTTTAGTCTGTGTCATTGGGTGAAAATGAAACATGGAAGTAATGGAAAGTTTCTGGAAGTCATGTGGATTTCAGTTGAGGCATGGCTTTATTTCCTGTCTGTTTAGGTCCTGTGCCAAGACACATTTTAACCAGAACAGAGAATCTTTCCTCTCCAATAGACTGGGTACACAGAAGCTGTGGTACCCATGGGCTCTTGATGAATGTTTGCCCTGTCTAATTAAAAAAACAACAACCATCCAGTTTTGTCTTGATGTCAACTATAAATTGGGAACATTTTGCAGTATTTATGTGCTTTATTTTATAGTCCACTATTCCCTGAGATTCAAGGCAATTTACACAGTGTAAGTGAAAGTGGTCAATGTGAGGAGACATCTAATAAACAATATAGTAGGACTAGGATTACGAAAATCTGAAACAAGTGTAGATGATTAGACATAATACAGAATGCAAATAACAATGTAGAAAAATGGTGTTAAATGAGTAGAAAACAATGCAGTCTAGTTTTAGCTACCTCTACCTCTACCTCCAAAGGCTGGGTTGAGCCAGTTTTGTGTAGTGGTTAAGTGCGCAGACTCTAATTTGGGAGAACCAGGTTTGATTCCCCACGCCTTCACTTGCAGCTGTTGGATGACCTTGGGCAAGCCATAGTTCTGACAAGAGTTGTCCTTGAAAGGGCAGTTCTTGAAAGAGCTCTCTCAGCCCCACCTACCTTACAGGGTGTCTGTTGTGGGGAGGGGAAGGGAAAAGAGTTTGTAAGCTGCTCTGAGACTCTGAGTGAAGGGTGGGGTATAAATCCACTTCTTCTTCTGCATGGGTGAAAATTAAACCTTTCTGTCTTAACTTTCCCACTAAAGGGGCTTAAGGTGTCTTCCAGGCAACACAATATAAGCAAAAATGCTAGCATAAAATTAGGAATTAAAATAACATCAATAATAGTAAATTTCTTAGCTGTCTCAGCACAATACTGGCAATAAAATTTAAAATAATATTGTAAAAAAATTAAGAATTGAACCTTGCCCTCAAATAATCAACAATAAACATTTAAAACAGAGAGCAATAAATAAAAGCCAGAATATAAAGATGTTAAAAATTTGCAGGGTTGTTTAAAAAGAGAAACCCTTTGAAATGCAACAAAAACCAAATCAACAGAGGGCCAGGATAAAGAAAAAAGTACACACATACTCTTTGTTTTGTTTTTGGACTGGCAACTATATTTTTGGGGGGGAAAGACTTGAAAGAACCATAAGAGAAGCCATGTTGGATCAGGCCAAAGGCCCATCCAGTCCAACACTGTGTGACACAGTGGTGAAAAGCCAGGTGCCATCAGTGTGTCCACCAGAGGGGCCAGAACTCCAGAGGCCCTCTCACTGTTGCCCTCTAAGCACCAAGAATACAGAGTATCAGTGCCCCGGACATAGTATTCCATCTATACCTTGTTGCTAATAGCCAGCCACTTATGGACCTCTGCTCCATATGTTTATCCAGTACCCTCTGGAAGTTGTCTATGCTTGTAGCTACCACCACTTCCTGTGGCAGTGAATTCCATGTGTTAATTACTCTTTGGGTGAAGCAGTACTTTTATCTGTTCTAAGCCTACTGCTCATTAATTTCATTGAGTGCCCATTAGTTCTTATATTGTAAAAAAGGGAGAAAAGTGCTTTTTTCTCTGTCTTCTCTATCCCATGTATAATTTTGTAAACCTCTATCATGGCACCCCTCAGTCATTGTTTCTCCAAGCTGAGGAACCCTAACCTCTTTAACTTTTCTTCATAAGAAGTAAAAGGAGATACCTGTATAGTAGTTAACTAATAAGAAGTTTCCACACAGTATGAATTCTGTGTGGTTGTGGAAGAAATACTTTTGATTTTAATGCATGGTGAAGAATTGACCTCATTTTTGCATGTGGATGTGTTTGCTGAATATTGTAAAACAGGATGCCCCTAAACCCCTTGATACTGTACAAATTTTACTTATCAGAGAAGATGCCAAGTAACGATAGAAGAATTTATCACTGTCTTCTGCCAGCAGATGAAGACTTTTTTGTTTTATCTGGTGTTTGCTCAGTTTCCTGCCTTATATTTTGTTGCTGTTTTTGTGTTTTCTTGTGTATTTTAGTTCTGGTTTCAGTTGGTTTTATGACCTGTTTTTATAATGCTTTGTTTTTCATTGTTAGCCTCCTTGGTGGTCCTGAATTGGCAAAAAGGTGAGGGATATAAATTTTGTAAATAAAATAACTTTCTCTGATAATTGGAAATCTTTGATTTTAATCCCCCCCCCTTGGTGGTATGCTCAGCGTTCTGTTGTTGTGCTTGTAGCACTTTAATTGTTCAGAATGAGTTGTGTTATGCAGGATGTGTTGAGCAGTTGTTGTAAGATAGGTTGCCTTATTTCTTTCAAAACTGATGATGGAAATAGTAGCATCATTCATGTGGTCGGACAGTGGCTTATATGTCTCTGTTAGGCTTTAAACATAGTTGCTTCCTCAACTGTGCTGGTTCAGTTTTAGCATTTTTGTTGTGCTCTTTAACCATGATCCTTGCAGAACATCGGGGCGGGCGGGGAGAGATGTCTGTGTCAGCAGCCCCTCCCTACCCAGCTTTCCTTTCCACACTGTGATCTTGTCTATAGCTTTGCTCATGAATATCCTTTACAAAGCAACTACATGCAGTACAGGGAAGAGATCAAGTTCATGATGTTCCTCTCAAGATCATCGTTCCGTGGCTCCAGCCAAGCTGCTTGGTTCATTAATCCTCTATCACTGGGAGTTTTCTTCTCTGAGAGCTATGACGTGCCATCTAAATTGCGTTTTGTTTAATGTTGACTCTACAGGAGACACAGGGCTGCATTGTCCTTTGGCCTGCTCCTCTCTGGAAGGAGACCACTGGTCTGGATCATGTGTGCCAGAATTGGAAACAAGCTGTGGGCTCCTATGCTCCAGTACCCTTCCTCACTTTTAGTTTTGACAAACCATAGTGCTGGGATTATCTGAATAGGGCAAACAATAGGGTTGGATCCCGATAGCTTTCCCACTCAATCTCACCTTTTTCTCTTGCTTTACTATATTCCTTGTCCCACATGACTTTATGTGCATGTCATGTGATTCCCCAGCATAGCCTTTTTGGTGGTCAGAGGGGGACTCCTTTCTTTTTTCACCAGCAGACAAGCTGGTTAGAGCCAAGCCAGAGTATTTTCAAAACCTACCTGGATTCCAGCTCTGTTTTGGAGGCATATGATCTAGATCAGGGGTGTCAAACATGCATCCCTGAAGGGCTTCCATCAGGCCTGCAGTGGAACTGTCTGTCATCGTCGTCTTCTTTCAGTTCCGCTGCTGCTGCGTCATCATAGGTTTGCAGCTTACAGATACACACCTGAACAGCATACTCAAGATTGCAACAGATCAGACAGTTTGATGCAGTAATTCAGAGCAAGAGGTGTCATTTATCAGACACTGTTAAATAAACAAAGTATTGCAAGAGTGCTAATGTTTTAAGCATGTTTTTATTTCTAATATATTTCTGTTATTTTTACTATGCTAGCAGGAGACAAACTTAGAATGACAAGCAGATTAAAATATTATATACAAATGTACGGTAATGAAATAGAAGTAGAATTGGAATCTGTTTTAAACGTAACTTCTTGAATACAAATGCGTTCTTAATATGAGATGTATAATAGACCTTCCTTCACACCTTGATATATTTTTTGTTAAAGATTCTAATGAATATGTAGAAGTGGCAAGTAGGGCAAGTAGACAAATGGGTACCTGCTCTTAGAAGAGTGGGGGGCACCCTCCTTCCATGGATGGCGTGTAGCAACGGTGATGGCTGTGTGGTGGCGACGGGCGATGGATGAACAGCGATACAGCAAAGTCGGGCGACCAATGACCCAGACGGAGAGGAGGTGTGACAACGCAGCAACGCAGCACGGTCGGAGCCAATAAGGACAGAGACCAGTGCTGCGACCGTTGCAGAGCCGCGCACCACGAAGGTCCGCCCAGAAGGAGTCGCTACCGGAAGATCCCGCCGAGACACCATCAACTTGAGGAAGAACCCACCATGAACACACGCTGCTCGGGAGCCTGGTAGGCTTTCATTTCTCCCCTGTACTGTCTGGCCCTAGTTAGATACGTTAAATACTTCTCTGTAAACCGCTCCGAGCCTTCGGGAAGGAGTGGTATATAAGCTGAAATAAATAAATAAATAAATATTAAATACAAAGTAATGATGAAACTAATGATGTGGACTTGGAAAAAAGCAAAAAGATAATAGAAATACATCAAAAATGCAGAACATATTAAAGTTTACATTCTGAACGGAAGCTAAGAGCATGTTATTAGGTGCTCTGCCTAAGAAATTACCAAAAAAATTGGAAGAGATATTCAAATACATGGTGACAGCAGAATGGAAATTAGACATCTGTCTACACTTAGAAGAATGGGAAGATAAACTTGCCGAATATGCAGTAATGGCAAAATTAACAACTTATTTAAGAAACAGGTCAATTATGAAATCTGAGGAGAGATGGGGAGTGTGTACTATGTGTACTATGCAAGTAGGTGACAAATTTAGAATAAGCAGCTTAGAATACTGTATACAAATGTATGGTAATGAAGAAGCAGCAGAATGAGAATCAGTTTTAAATGTAACATCCTGAATATAAGTGTGTGAAGGGAAGTGGACCCTGAGGACATCTTTGTAAATTTTCTTATTATGAGATATATAATAGACTTTCCTTCTATATTTTTGCTGTGTTATCTACCTGTTAAAAGTAATAGTGAATATGCAGAAGAGGTGAAAACTTGTATTACTAAGTAGCAATGATGAAACTAATAATATTGCTGCAAAACAGACCAGTTATGAAATCTGAAATGTAAAATGATGAATATAAATATAGATGTACCCATCAGAAGTAAATATCATTGTATGTTACAAAGTCCAAAAAACTTTTCAGTGTAACTAAGGGGATGTTGGGGAGAAATATTATTCTATCTTTTATAGTTGGTTGCATATAATCATCTATGATATATTTAATTATGTTAGGTGACCCTTAGGTGACCCTTTTTCTTTCTGTAATTTCTTTATTTTGAAAAAATGTATAAATGTATGAAAAAAGAAAATTCCAGTGTATAAATCTATTAATGTTTTCTATTCATACATTCATCTCTGTCATCCAGGCACATGGAAACAGGATCGCTTGATCTAAATGGGTCTTTAAAATGCCACTGAAAGAGACCAATTTATATGTTTTGTGTAACAAAACTATTTTATATTTATTTACACAGATTTGATTTAGTGTACTTTATCAGGCTGAGATTATCTTCTGTTAGAAGTCTCACTTTGGAACCCATTTAAGAATTCACAGCTCCAGTGATCTTTCCCCTTGAAACGGAAACCAGGGAACCCTATCACTGGAAACTGTACATAGCCTGTGTTCAGGAAGTAACCCTGTTTCTGCTGTCTCTCCTGGTTTAAAGGAACTGCTGGCTTGTTTTACATCTGGGTTTAAATAATGCTCCCCTTCTCCAAATCTGAGCAGTGATCCATACAGTGTGTGTCAAGAATCCCTTGACAAAGCAACAAGGTTGTTCTGCAAACATGGAAGGAATACTGAAAACTGTCTAGAGTGAAATTGCAAATAAAGGTTTTACGGGAATAGTACAATATCTGGGCTGGAAAATTAGCAAACTGAAGCAGTTGAAATATAGTACCAAGCATCAGTATATCTAATTTGCAACATGGCTCCATCTGTGGATACTTAAGTCTGTTGGTTGGGGTTATGTAGAACATTTCTTTCCAATGCCCCCCCCCCCCCCAATTTGCAGAAATATGTGGAAATTAATTTTTTGGGGGGGGGGTGTTAAATTGCACCTCCGAAATGGAGGAACATTGTCTGCAGTTGTGCAGACAGCACTCCTGTGCTGGCGTGTTGGCAGCTACCTGTCTCACTGTGAGGCTGCAGGCTAGTGGGGGAGAGTAGGAGCCCACCCCCACTGCCGCTGCTGACTTCATTCTTTGCAGAGCAATTAGGGGAAGGGGGAGTGGCGAGTGGGCATGCACAGGCAGCAGCAGTGCAGCCAGGCAGGCAGGAAAAGCAGGAGCCTCTGTCTCCCCACCACCATCAGACACACAGAGGAGGTGGCAGCACTGTGGGTGGGTGGGTGGCACTAGTGTGTGGGCTAGGTGGTGAGGACAGAACCTAGGAGGAGGAGGCTGGAGTGGGGAGACAAAAAGGGAGGGGAAGTGTCCACGAGAGGGGGTCAGGACAAGTAAGAGAAGGCAGTGGAAAGTCAAAGTGTATGGGATTCCCCACAGATGTCGTGTGGCTCTACCTCCAGATGATGTCCAACATTAGAAAGTCTGTTGCTCTAAGCATTCAAAAACTGCAAGTACTCCACTCAAGAATGGAGTCACTAGGGACAACTGGGGAGAAAAACAAGAGAGAAGTAGAGCTTGCTATATCTTCCCAGCTGTGAGCCAAGATCCCGGTCCTTGACGCAGGGGTCCAGGCGTGTAGGCAGAAGTAATCCAGAGGGAAACAGTTGCAGGCATGTGTTCTCTGTGTGTCAGGGGATACGTATGCAGCTGCACAAATTGTTTGTACCCAGCCAAAGTATATACTGGGAGTGGTACGGTTTAGGGTTTGATTCTGGCCCCTGTGTGTATGCAGGGTACGGTTTAGGGTTTGATTCTGGCCCCATTTGTAAGACTAGCAGCCAAATCCAAGGATGAGATTATTTTTTGCCCAAGTTTGGGAGGAAAGGAAGGTGTGATGAGGTAGGTCATCAGGAAGTGGATGAGGTAGGTCATCAGGTATGCAGTATAACTGGACAAAAGGGAGGGGTGGCCAGATCAGGGTCTTGGGAAAATTTCCATTTAAGACAAAATATGAGAAGTAGCCAGGCAGGAAAAGGTGTGGTCCTTGGGGAAGCACCTTGGTCTGGTGGCTCTGGCAGATAATTCTAAATAGTTCAAAAATGAGTCTTGATGAGGAAGTCCTTTTAGTAGGAAATGGTAGTATTGGGCATGTTTTTGCCTTGGCCAACACTAACGTAATGGTTTCCCTTTGTAGCTAAAGGCCTCCCCCTTAATCACTTATATTTGGCTTACATTTAAGATTGCACATTTTATGGCAATGAGCGTTGTCAGGTGGTGTCCTCCTCTGTCGTTCTTCTCTGAAATGGGCAAAAAGTCCTGTTTACTTGATTGACATGATGCACAAGGAGGAGATAGGCCTGGCTGGCATCATGGTGGGCAGGTAATAGAAGCCATCCCTCACTTTGAAGGAGAAGGACCTGTGGAAGGAGGAAGAAGGCAGTAGCTGTAGGCACTAGTTAGGGGGAGGGATTCCTCTTGGAAGCTTGAAGAAGCTGGAAACTCAGGCCACGGTCATTGCAGTCTGTCCTACATAATTCCCTTGCCAGGGGAACACTTTCTTCCAGGGCAGCTCAAAGCAAAGGCTAGAGGAGGAGTGTAGAGTTTTGCAAGGCGATTGATAGGTTGCAGGAAGATAGAAAGATGGGAGAACATTACGTTGTCGGTTGAAGCATGCTCTCCCATCTGGTCAAAACCAGCTCCCACCTTCCTTCAGCTTTTGCAGAAGGGCTTGTTTACATCATAGCCAATGTGTAATAATATTTTGCTTCTGTTTCAAAGAAGTCACTCAACTTGTTTCTTCTAGAATTGTCTGCTGACAAGGTTGTACTAAGATTTTTTGGAGAAAGGCATGGGGTAGGCTAATCTGTTTTTTCTGTGTAAAGGATTTTAAAAAAATGTTGTTGCTTTATGAGCTGTGTCAACATAACCAGCATCGGTCCAGGATGTCCTTTTTGGCTGTCATCTGCTTTAACATTGTATTCAATCAATCAATCAATCAACCAACCAACCTTTATTGGCATATTGTATAGAAACTGACAGGCAAGGAATACGAAGTCATATGCAGTAAATAATACATTCCCTCCTCTTAGAAGCCCAAAACAGAAATTTGATTAACATTGTATTGGGGGAAGGGGTGTCTTTAATTTTGTTCAAATTATATTTTCATGTCTTATATTTTGTAAGCCACTTTTAGTTCCCAGTGCAGGAGAAAAGTGGGATGAAATATTTAAATATAAAATTTAAACACTTGTGTTTGGCAGGAGTTACACATATTCATGCTGTGAGATGGTAGCACTCTGCAGACCTTAGATGGCAGAGTATTTTAAAGGTTTTCAAGTTCATGTGGACTATTTGCCTACCTCTGCGATGACTTTCCAGTTTCTGGTCAGCACTAGAAAACACACAAATAGTCCAGGTTACATGCACTCTAGTTAAAAATGTTAAAACTCTGTTCATGCCTTCCACGAAAAGTTGAATTCTGGAACACATGAATTGTTCAGTTGTGAATAATTCTGGGTGGCTAGGCATGGGGATTGGGATTTCAGTATGCAGGGTGGACACACTTCCCTCAATAATTAGGAGTTGATTTTATAGTATAAACATTGTGATCTGGCACTTTAATATCTAGAAAACATGATTAACCCCCAGGGTTGCTTGCAGGGTCAATTGGTGGGGAGAGGTGGCGGTGAGCCACAGTGAAGGTTGGAAGAGTGAAGTTGTTTGAGGGGGACACAAGGGGGATGGGGTTAGAGGGTGGTAAGTCAAGACAGTGGTGGAGGCAAAGTGCTGGAAGAGCAAAGCTGTGTGGGGAGGGCACTCAGGACATGGGATGGGGAGCCTCAAAAATACACATGGTGTACACTTTGAGTAACCAACACATATGATTAACTGGCAGCCCCAGTTCCCCAAGAGAACCAGGTAACAAAGATTGTATTGTACTTGTAAACGAACAGACATGAATCTGAGTACAGAGTGTAAGGCACAAAATTCTGTATATATGCAACCTTGAATGGAGTACATGATGTGTTGTCCTGTATTCTGGATAGTGATTTTTCCAGAAGGCTGAAGTTGCTGTTAACCCACTGTGATCAAGTTAGGGTTACTCTTGGATTGAGGCCTAATCCTTGGAGCTGTGATATGAACTCTTCCCTCCTACCTATCTTTTTGAAGGCTGTTCTCCTTTTTGGACTGGTCTAATCTTGACTTATCCATGCTTGACTGTGGTAATGTGCTCTTCGTGGGGGCTGCCATAGACAAACTGTAGTTTCAACTGTTGGGAGTATGCAGTTGTCCTTCGATTGTGTTGTACTGGGTGTTGCGAATATATTAATCTGGTGTATCAGTGCACAGTTCAGAGTATTGATACTAACATTTTAAAGCTCTGCAGAGACTTGGGTCTTCAGTGGTCAACTGAAGGGCTATTGGTTGTACTTCCTATTTACTTTGGGATATTGTTATGAAGCCTGTTTTCTTGGATAGGATGAGAAGCCATCTCATCTTGCTTTGCATTTTTGGCAGATTTTCAGCTGAAATTTTTTTGTTTGTGACTGGGCTGAGTTTCCTGTTGTGTTTTAATAGGTGGCTTGTTTAATAAATGTTGCTATGTTTTTGTTGATTTAGGTTGGTATTGTAAGATTATAGGCAGTGTTCCCTCTAAGCTGAGTTAGTGTGAGCTAGCTCACATTTTTTTAGCCTCCGGCTCACACATTTTTGCCTTAGCTCTGGAAGGATGGCTCCAGAGCAAACTAATTTATGCAGTAGCTAAATCGCTTGCTCACAACTTTTATGCCAGTAGCTCACAAAGTAGAATTTTTGCTCACAAGACTCCACAGCTTAGAGAGAGCATTGATTATAGGACTTTTTAAATGAGTTCTTTATACTGAAAGAGTTCAAATTTCATTTTAAGGCAGGCAGTCTTTTAAAATACTGCCATTTGGAACATCCCATTTTAAATGACCCCCTTTTAATCCCTTTTTAAAAAAATTATACATATAAATGCCTCATATCATTCCTTAGGGCTGCAAGCATTACTTGTTAAGTCTGTTAAGTTGGCCTTTAACTTGCTGCTGTCTTATCAGAGGAGTCATGAATCTTGATCAGATGAGTCACAAGAATGATTGCTTGGTACTGCTGATATAGTTGTACAGGGCTTGATTCAGCGCACTTAAGTTGGTGATAAAACCAATAAATGGCTGGTCTATGTAATTATATCAGGATGGATAATGGATGCATAGGAGTGTATTATATAGACTGGTATGCTATTTCTGACTCATTCCAAACCCAAAAGGTGTAGTGAAAAATGTTAATGTTCCTATAGTGAGATTTCTTCCTTATTGGGAGAAAAGAGGGAAGCAGAAATCTTGATTTACTATTAATATTTCTATTCTTGTGTCTGTTTTCTTCCATTTGAATGAGAACCCTTTAGGCTTGAAACATGTTGGCTATTGCAGATATTGGCATGAGTGCCAGATATTCCAGCACACCATGAGGATTCCCAGACTTTTTTCTTTGTGCCCTCATCTTAAAATTCCTTAACACATATCTTCTCTTTGGAATCTTGTAATTGCCGAACTCAAATAATAATCCAAAATGAAGCTGCATTCAAGCGAGGGATAGGTTTCCTCACTGCCATATGCAAAACTGTTCTGCAGTTATCTGAAAACTTGGCAGTAAGCATGAAACATTCCTAATCATGGTCCAGTTCTGTGTTTGGAGCGTGCTACTTGAGATTTTAGTGTGCCTTCCCCCTCCTCACACACCACTCCTGCCAACAGAAACTAAAGTTGATTTTCCCTGGAAGACTGTCTAATTTATTTATTTGGTTATCTATACTCCACCTTTCTCGCTCTTGAGGCAGATTACGTAGTGTATGTCTTACATACATGTCCTCTGCATGATGTGTTTCCTTTGTAATTCCACTGGAAAGACGCTATTTGTTTGCTGGGTTTTTTCCTTGCTCAGAGGAACTGGGGTGCAGCCTGGCACCAAAGTCTGTTTGCATTCCCAAAAAGGAAAAAATGCCAGATGGCAGATGATCAATCTTTTATTTTACAAAGTCCCTATGCATGTCGCTGTGCAGGCTTTGTCAAGGGGAATCAGAACATTCACCTAGTGCTGGAACCTCCACATCTATCAACTGGCATTTTTTTCTTTTTGTTCTTTTGGCACATTGCTGGGTCGTCCACATCTATCAACTGGCATTTTCCCCTTTTTGTTCTTTTGGCATATTGCTGGGTGCAGCCCAGTCTTCTTTATCTACATTCCCACCAGCACTGAGCACAGAGGTACTTGTGAGTAAAGGTCTCTAAAAGTGTGGCCTGAAACATCTTTTTTCCCCCTCCTGCCACAAAAATGTCATAAGATCCAGCCTGAGCAGGAGTTTCAGAGAACTTGAAAGCTTGCACGCTGTTTTGTGTCATTTTGTTTGGCCCCAGGGATGTGAATTTTCCAGGGAAAATTTGAATCCGATAACATTCTAGAAAACATAGCAATTCAAATTTAAATAAATAAATTTAAATAACTTAAGTAAAAAAGGCAAATACAAACCTGGCCTACGTATGAGCACAGGGGTTTGTCCCTGTTTCGTATCCCACATTTAGTCCATCTAATTTAGTCCATCAACAGCCCTGACAACTATAGGCTATATTTACATACGTAGAGAAGAAAAATTTCCACGGAAAATTATATTACGGGAAAAATTTTCTGCTCTGCGTCACTGTTTGATCCTAATAAAATGAATTCTGTTTTGTTTTTGGATTCCAAATAATGAGCCAGTTTTGAGCGTCTGTACCAGCAGTAGTCACAACAAACTTTGTTTGCTTGTGTTTATATAGAATACAGTGGCATGAAAGGGTATTTTATTAGCCCCAGAAACACACATTAGCCAAACTGGAAAAATACCTGGCTCCAGATCTCCCACAGTGCAGTCCTAAACAGAGTTGCACCCTTTTAAGTCCATTGACATAGAATGGTGTAAATCTGTTTAGGATTACATCAGCAAATGCGTAAACTCTTGGAACTGGTAAACACTTTGTCTTTCCCACTTAACAAGACTGAGGGACTAAATAGAAATATCAGTACCATGGTCAAAAGATGAACACTATTTGTGGCATTATCTAAATACATTTATATTGATGTAAAAACAACTTGGCAGTATAAGCTAAATGAGAAGATGCATGATGGTAGTTGTGTTGCTTCCTTGATCTGGAGAAGAGTCATAATATTCAGTAGAATGTCTTGACTTAAAAGCGGCATTCATTTTGATTGCATGTCATTTTTTTTAAATGCTGTGCTTAAATATCCCTGTGGAGAACTGCTTTGAAAGAAGTTAGTTGTTAAAAATACCACATCCTGTTTGTTGAGATGTGTCTGTTCATTGCAAGGCTATAAAAAGTACGTCTCTCTGGTCCCCCAGCGTTAACTTTAGAAAACTAAAACAAAATGGGCACGAAGTCTTTTCCCACAGCTGCAGGAAAACCGTGCAGGGGGTAGCTTTTTGTCCACCTCTTGCTGTTGATTACAGAATGTAGATGGAGACTGTTTCCTGGCTGGGTGGGGTCAGAAGGTAAACAGTGACTGTCACAGGAGCTCGACGACGACCCTTCACTGTCTTCGTCGTCCGAGCTCCCAACCCCACCAAGCTCGGCCACATTGCCTCACCCCCTCCCTTTCCTCACGGAGTATGTTGGCCTCAGACACCTGGACGGGGGAGGGCGGTTACATCACCATTCCCTCCACACTCGTCCCTGCTGGATGACGCTCTTTCTCTCTCTGGGCTGCCTTTCATCCAGGAGTCATCCCCGGCCTCCTCTGTCTCTTCCCTTATATCTCCCCCACCCGGTTCCCAGTGGGCTCTGCTCTTCCCGGCGCCCTCCTTCTCCTCGGCCCCCGCCCCCTTACAAAACCAAAGACGCGCGCCCTGGGGCGTGGTCCCTCCCTCTCCTGCCGTCTCCCCTCCAGGTCACTGCTCGGGCCGTCTCGTCCCCGTCACGCTGTTCCCGGCTTGTTGTCTGGTCGAGGCTGGGGGCCGAGGCGCCGCCACCTGTCTTGCCCGTCCCACCTCTCTTCCTGCGGGGCCCCGAGGCGCCGCCTCCACCGCCCCTCCTGCTAGCCCCGGCTCCCTCTGCAAGCAGGGGCAAAGAGGCCGACACCTCCATCTGTCCCGCCGCCCCTGCTTCCTCCCGCATCCCTTCCAGCTGCCTGGGTAAGTGGTGAGGGAGTCGCAGTCCATCGTCCCGGCTCTGTATGGGGCCTTGCGTCTCCGGCCCTGGGGAGTTGGATGTCCCGTTCTCGGGACAGTGACACAGTGATGTCGTGCGCTGAAGTATAAAACCTGGAACATCACACTGTGTTTTCTTCAGGCTATGTATATAATTCCCCCACCCCAAAGGAAAATGCTTCCTTATCACTGAAGTACTTCTGACGATCTGCTTACAAGGGTCACTCTGTTCTGAGATAAGGTTCCTGGTTCTTCCCCACTTAGTAAACACAGGAATTGCATGGGTGCTTTGCAAGCAGTATCACATGTTTATGAATGGTGTGGGGAGGGGGAACAGTCAGTCAGAACCTGGAGAAGCTTGGAACTTGGCTGCAGAGGGTGGGGAGCAAAAAGGAAATTGTATCAGCTTGAGCTAGAGGAACATGGGAAAGAAGGCCTCCTGGACATGCATTGCTGCTCCCATTGCGTCTCATGGAGTATTTACTTCATTTGCACCCCATATTTCTCCCCAATGGGAGCCCAAAGCAGGTTACATTGTACTCTCCTCCTCCAGTTTAGCTTCACAACAGCTCTAGTGTTCCTGGTCCCAAGTTCACCCAGTCAGCTTCCATGCCAGAGTGGGGATCCAGATCTGGGTCCTCCAGATTCTAGTCTGGCACTCTGACCACTGTGGCACAGTGGTGGTGTATTTGTGATGCAGCCGTGTCCCATTCACCTGCTTACTTTAAACAAGGGGCCAAACATGTTCAGTGATTAAATGCTTTAAAGCAAGAACTTTAGGAGGGGCGGGGAGACGAGCAGTGGATTTGAATCAAGGATACAGCTCTAGACTTGAGTGCGAGGAGGCCCAAGATCACCAACTGACTCTACCTGATTGAGAGCCAGACTGAGTTTTGTTGTCGCCAACTGTGACCCAGTGACGATGGGTAATGATGAAGATGGGAATAACTGGGGCAATTCACAGCACCACCCTTATATGATGCTTTGCAAGAGTTTCATAGGTGGGGAACAGGGCAGGGATATAAGCAAATGCAGCTACACATACTTATGCTTGGTTCATTTATATATTTAATTCCCACCCCTACATCCCTTGCCCCCTGTCGTTTTTTAAAAAAGTTTTTTTCCCCAAGGCAGCTTTTTAAAAAGTTTCAAAATGTGGATTTTAATGCAAAATAATCCACAGCATTAGTCCAAGTGGATTTTCTTACCTTCTGCAGCAGATGCTTCAGCCTTCTCTGCTCCTTAGTGCAGATACCTGTATGGCTTTTCCATCTATATGGGTCCACCAACCCTTGATGTCACCTTTTCAAAGCAAGGAAGCAGGAAGAATTCCACTTCTGCCAGCCTCTTATGCTGGTTCTGCTCTTGTTGTGGCACATGGATGGGAGATAATGTATGCCCTTCAATTTAAGGAGACCTAGAAAGTCCTTGAGTCTCTATTGTATGCCCTTCAATCTAAGGAGACCTAGAAAGTCCTTGAGTCTCCTTGAATGAAATCGTGCGGGCTTTTTTATGCTTTATAAGCTTTTAGTGTGTCTATATGCTTTCTTATGAAACACCTTCTTTGGAAAAATCCCACAAATCCCTTGGCCAGGGCTAGTCCCTTTGTAACTCTGATTAAATAGATTTGTGTTTAATATGTAGGCTAGTAACCTCTGTAGGTATATTGGCAAAACTGGTAATAGTTTTCATTGTTCTGAAACAACAAGGGCCTTTTTTTGTAGAAGGAAGGCAGTGCATCCTGACCTTTTTCTTTCTTTCCTTAGACTGACAATGAAATTTCATCAGACTGCAACCACGTAAGTGTTTTTCTTTTTCTCATCATTTTGATGCTTGCTCCTTACAGAGAGCCTCTGTGGCTTTGAACTTCTGCTCTTAACAAATGCCCTGCTTTCTAACCTTGACATCTCTGAAAAGAAAACACTTGTTTCTTTTTAGCTTCCTGCAGTTATGTATGCAGTTTGTGATTTCTGAACCTGTCCTGGTGAGGAGGGCGGGATACAATTTAAATAAATAAATAAAAAATAATAATGCCTGGCTGACCCAAGAATTCCTTGGCAGCCATTATGACAAGAACACCTGTGCCATTTCCAGGAAAAGCAATGCAACATGGCCTTTGTATTTTGTGTGTGTGTACACCCCCCCCAACACACACACACAGAGCGAGAGTGAGAGAGAGCACACAAGTCACGTAATGGGGTGCACATCAGTTGTCCCTGGGTATGTAATCTACCTGCAACTTCACCCCCACCAGAGTATAGTGCTGGGCAGAAAACACACTGGAACTCTATGTAACTGTGCTTTTGTGGAGATGGAGAGAAGAAGATCTGGAACATGCTTCTGAACAACCACTGAACACTAATCTGCAAACCTGCCATAAGACTGAATTCAAGTGTTTAGTTTTCTCTATTTTTGTTTTTGAGAGGAATCTTCATACTTGGTCTAGCGGATGAGCATCAAGCACTTGCGCGATACACTTTGGAGCTTGGCATGCATTGTTATGTGTGTATGTGTGTTTACTTGCCTGTTGACTACTTTGAAAGAAGTATTCTTTGGCACATAGCAATAAAATTAATATCAAATATGAGAAGCCGTAAAATGAGCACATGGCATTGCCAGGATGATGCACCTCTTTATCAGCAGGGGAGTGTGAATGTTAAGAAGTTGTTTAAGTGGTTGGACAAAATTTAGTCATCGTGTGATTGAATTAGGGAACTCTTCAAGGCTCCTTTCCTTGTTCTTTCAAGAAGCCTTTCCTTGTTAACCATGTTCTCTAATTCTTCACAACGGAGAACATTGGATCTTCTTCGTGGTCTCTGTGCTTCACACCAATGGGATCTAGTGCACCTGCGCTGGATCTGCCAGTGCCTAGCAAGCTCTCTTAAAAGGATTTTCGTGCCTGGCCCAACTGAGCATGCTCAGGAGCCCCAGTGAGCATGCCCAGAAGGGCAGGCACGGACATCCCGCCAGTTCTTTCCTTTCCGCCGCGCTGAGCAGACCTTTCTTCTGATCTGCCAGTGCCTAGCAAGCTCTCTTAAAAGGATTTTCGTGCCTGGCCCAACTGAGCATGCTCAGGAGCCCCAGTGAGCATGCCCACAAGGGCAGGCATGGACATCCCGCCAGTTCTTTCCTTACCGCCGCGCTGAACAGACCTTTCTTTGAGAGGTCTGGCCGGATCGCTGTTTTTGGGTCACTTTTTAGTGATCAGCTCTCGTTTTTTGCCTCAGTTTTTCTTCAGTTTTTCTTTCTCTTCCTGTTTTTTCAAAAAAAAAAGGAGAGTTTTTGTTTTTCGTCGTCTGAGGTAAAATTGCCTCAGGCCTTCGGACCGCT
>NW_015161974.1:153335-156762 GCF_001447785.1 Gekko japonicus | reverse complement strand
TATGCACACTTTGGACATGAAGCGGGCCCTCCTCTTCTACCTGAGTAGGACACGCTCCACCAGGCAAACCTCTAAGCTGTTTGTCTCATACGCTACACCCCGTGTGGGCACTCCAATCACTGCCCAACGTCTATCCAAGTGGATCGTAGGTCTGATAGAACTGTGTTACCTACTGGCGAAACAGCCGTTGCCAGGCCCGGTACGGGCTCATTCCACCAGGGCTGTCGCTACATCCACTGCGTTCTTGAAGGGAGTACAGCTGCAAGACATTTGCAGAGCCGCAACCTGGGCCACACCTAATACCTTTATCAGGAACTACGCCCTAGACGTCCGCCAGTCCACCAGTCCACCAGTGACAGTCTGGGACGTCAGGTTTTATCATCGGCTAAGCAGTAAACACCTGACAGCACCCACCTCCAGGTAGGCTACTGCTCGCTAATCTCCCATTGGTGTGAAGCACAGAGACCATGAAGAAGATAAACAGGTTGCTTACCTGTAACTGGTGATCTTCAAGTGGTCATCTGTGCATTCACACCACCTGCCCTCCTGCCCCGCTGCTGTCTACCTGTTTTATTAGGAGATTGATACGCGGCGGTTGGTAGGAACTGGCGGGATGTCCGTGCCTGCCCTTCTGGGCATGCTCACTGGGGCTCCTGAGCATGCTCAGTTGGGCCAGGCACGAAAATCCTTTTAAGAGAGCTTGTTAGGCACCGGCAGATCCAGCGCAGGCGCACTAGATCCCATTGGTGTGAATGCACAGATGACCACTCGAAGATCACCAGTTACTGGTAAGCAACCTGTTTTTTCTCTTTTCACTTCCTGTTTAATTTCAGAAAAGGCTTTGATTTGCACACAAGCTAATCTAATGCCCCAGACTGCAAATTTGGCATCACGTTCTATAAGAGTAGGTGAAAGAACCCTGGACTTTTCTTAAATATTAGGTGTTAATCTTATGTTTAACTTGTCATGCATTATTTGATGCAAGTAATGGGCTCTGACAGTAAGAATGTGTAAATTGAGGCTGCCCTGACCTGGATGACCCAGGCTAGCCTGATCTCATCAGATCCTGGAGGCTAAGCAGGGCTGGCCATGTTTAGTACTTGGATGGGAGACCACCAAGGAAGTCTAAGGTTGCTATGCAATGGCAAACCACCTCTGTCTCTTGCCTTGAAACCCCTACAAAGTCGCTGTAGGTCATCTGGGACTTAACAACACTTTTCACCACCTAGTTCAGTTGACCATCAAATATATAGATGGCAGACTGCTTAGCTCTGCCCCATAGGAGCTGCCCACATGCACACACATTCACAACACCCTCCAGCTTTCACAGTGCTGTTGGCTGCCTGGAATGGGTGGGTGGGTTTTACATGACTCTCTGGTCTAAGTGCACATTTTTGAACTGCCATGATATGCTGGCATATTATTTTGACTGGCATATTGTTTTGCACTGATGTAAATTTGCTTTTTAGTTCTACAAAGCACACTCAGTAATATAGGATTAAATGTAAAAAAAATTGCCTTGAAAGCACAGAAGATTTTCACAGTATCCCTGATCCTCCGCGTTTCCTGGTTAAGGGGAAATTGCTGTTCAAACGAATTACAAAGATCTGACTCCAGCGGTAACAAGAGAAAGAAATTTTAATTACAAAAATAGCAGCACATCTTACATGACATCTTCATGGAGGTACATTTAGCTTGTTGTGAACAGATTAACTTCCAAAAGGTTAACCTGCTACAGCTCCAAGCCCAGGTAAGAGAGAGAAGAAGAGGGGTCCTATATCAGATGCAACAGAAGGCAAGCAGCAGCCAAAGAGGCTGGACATCTAGCTGATCAGAGGGTGGGGCCAACTGCCAAGTGTCCCTGAGTGAGAGAATTCTTTTAACCCTTTCCCTCCCAGATCCTCTTGCACGCACAGTTATAATATCCAACAAGCAACACTGCAAAAAGGTCGTTAGGACATTTTGTGCTTTAAGACGAAAGCGTGTTTGGTGCATGAAAGGCTTTTGCTGGTATCCAATCTGGTTTATTCTTCCTTTCTCTCTAGCTTTTGTGGAATTACAAGTTGAACTTGACTACAGACCCAAAATTTGAATCAGTGGCCAGAGAGGTCTGCAAGACTACTATATCAGAGGTAAGGCTGAAGGAGGTTTGGGGAGAAAGGTAGTCTTATTTCCACCAAACATTAAGCTCTTGCTGTGATGGAGGCAGTGAATGAGCCTTAAACTCTCCAAATACCAGGTAACAACTGCAGTCTCTCAGATTTCTCTTCTAAGGGTTTATCCATTTTCATTCATGGAATAAGTGTACTATGTCAGTAGCCTGCTAACTACAGCCTCTACTGTACATCTTGTTCTACTGTAAGAACTATATGCTCCAGAAAGAGTAATGTTCTTTGGTGACTAAGATGATGAAATTCTGTGACATCTCCTAAAACTAATTGGCAGGCAATGCCTCATTCATTATGTCACCATTCACAGTAAGACATGATGGTCAAAGAACAGGTGAGGAAGTCCTCAGAGCTGTAATTCTGACTGCTGCAGTAGTTTCTGAAGTGGGCTTAAGCAAATTCTGGGAGCCATAGACCTCCACAAATGGAAATGTAAAGAAACATAAAATGGATCTTCATTGCAATAATTACCTTAAGGAGAAGGAGGGAGTTGGGTTTATACCCCACCCTTCACTCAAACTCTTGGCGTGTCTGACAATCACCTGCCCTTTCTCCCTCTGAGGTGGAGGACATCTTGTGGGTGATTCCCATCCATCACTTAGGGAGGCAGGACTAATTTCAATTACTTCCTGTTTCCTGTAGTGGGAGTCACCCTATGCTCAGTTCTTTTCCTGCTTCAGAAGGGAGAGCAGCTAGGTGTAGGCTCTGCCTAACCCTATCTTTCTGGGTTAACTTACTTTCACTTTCTCCTTCCATCTTTGCTGTTCCCTCTCTCTGAAGAAACTTAAGAAAAATCAAATCCTTTTCTTCTTCCTTCCTATATGTTATCCTCTTTTCTCCCTCTGAGGTGGAGGCCATCTTGTGGGTGATTCCCATCCATCAATCAGGGAGGCAGGAACTCTTCAAAAACTTCCTGTTTCCTGTGGTGGGAGTCACCCCAGTTTCAGTTTCTTTCCTGTCTCAAGAGGTAGAGCAGCTAGCTAGGCTTTGTCCTCTGAGGTGGAGGCCATCTTGTGGGTGATTCCCATCCATCAATCAGGGAGGCAGGAACTCTTCAAAAACTTCCTGTTTCCTGTGGTGGGAGTCACCCCAGTTTCAGTTTCTTTCCTGTCTCAAGAGGGAGAGCAGCTAGCTAGGCTTTGCCTATCTGTTTTTTTGTCTTTGCTTATCTCTTTAAATACTTCTCTCTGTTCTTTCTTCCTTCTAGTTTCTAAAATACTTTTACTTATCTTACCCCAAAAGTCTACTTTTATTCTATC
>NW_015161974.1:148547-148650 GCF_001447785.1 Gekko japonicus | reverse complement strand
CAAGTCCCTACTGGCATCACTGCACATTCTCTACGTAGCGCAGCCACTAATGCGGCATTGAATAACAGGGCGTCTCTAGAAGAAATATGCAAGGCCGCAACAT
>NW_015161974.1:120532-148355 GCF_001447785.1 Gekko japonicus | reverse complement strand
TTGTTGATGTTCAAGTTCTCTTTTTTACAGTGGTTAAGTTAGTGTATTGCTTTTGGAGCACCAGAACTGAGCCTAGGGTGACTCCCACTACAGGAAACAGGAAGTAATTGAAATTAGTCCTGCCTCCCTAAGTGATGGATGGGAATCACCCACAAGATGTCCTTTGTTGATGTTCAAGTTCTCTTTTTTACAGTGGTTAAGTTAGTGTATTGCTTTTGGAGCACCAGAACTGAGCCTAGGGTGACTCCCACTACAGGAAACAGGAAGTAATTGAAATTAGTCCTGCCTCCCTAAGTGATGGATGGGAATCACCCACAAGATGTCCTCCAAGCCTCAGAGGAGAAGGACCCTTCACGGTGAGTAACCAATGGTCGTTCTCTCTCCACAGCAGACACCCTGTGAGGTAGGTGGGGCTGAGAGGGGTTCTGAGATAACAGCTCTGAAAGAACTGTGACTGACCCAAGGCCACCCAGCTGGCTGCATGTGGAGGAGTGGGAAATCAAACCTTGTTCTCCAGATTAGTGTCCACCTCTCTTAACCCACAACACCAAACTTTGGCATTGATGGGGAAAACAACATGCTGTTAAATAATGAAGAAATATGAAGTTGCTAGAAAGTATGATTATCTCAGACCAGTTTATCATAATCTGGGAAAATTGGGTGGTGGTACTGCAATACCAATTTAGAATTTGCAGTAGATTTTAAATGGCTCTAAAGTAATTGATTACTGATGTTGATACATTCTCAGTTTGTCTGTTGTGGGATTTAGGAAAATTTCTAGAATCACTAGCATCCTATGAAAACTTGTGCTGCCAAAATTGTGTCTAATGTGTTTTCATAACGGTGTGTATGACACATTTATTTGAGCCATTAATACAGCATAATATGTTGCTACATTCTAGTGTAAAAATGGGGAGTGGTGTATTTACTCGAAGTGCCTCAGCCATTGATGAATCATAATTATACAAACAATTAGTGAAAGTGTTTGCTTTTGGGTCAATTAGCACCCTAAGATGAATCTTCCAGTAAAGTGCTTGTTCTAAATCTGGCTCCGCTGAGGCTGTTGGGAGCATTTTTATTCCAACAGCACTGCTTGTTCAGTTCCTTTTTCCTGCATCAAGGCAGCATCTGTACTTAGCTTTGTCTCTTCATCATCTGGGGAGAGGGAGCCATCTGGTGAGGCTGGGTGGGTTGTAAGCCTTGGAAATTGGACAGGGGCCTCGACTTAGTGACAGAGCCCCAGATTCAATTCCTGGCATCTCTAGTGAAAAGGAGTGGGTAGTAGGTGATGGGAAGGACCTTGGCCTGAGACTGTAGAGAGCTGTTGAGACCATACTGACCTTGAGAGACTGATGGTCTGATTCAAGGTAGCACATGAACTTCATATGTTGACAGGAATAGGTGTTGGGGATAGGAGTGTGAAAAGGGGTTTTACTTTGAGATCAAGGGCTGGAATTGACAAAGCCTCAGGGTCCGTCCCCCCCCGCAGTAGTTTAAAGATCAGGAGCTGACATGCTGCAAGTGTGCTAGGGTTATGGGGCAGTTCAGTTGACCACCTGTCTGACCACCATCATCTGTAGTCAAAAACACCTTTGTATAAGTGTCAGACCACCTTATAATTGCATCCTGATGTCATCTGATAGCAATGATAGGAGTAAGAGCTCCTTGTTTTCCACCCCTGTAGGAATTATGGGGTCAAATGCCCCACATTCAGGTGCATGAGTGACATGCCTTGCTCTGCAGCTGTCTCCAGATAGCTTGTTTGCCCTCTCCCTTCTGCTGATGTTCTACTCTAGTGTCCCATGAATAGCAACACTTAAGAATGGGAAGGCAGGGGAGTTAGGAGGAAGCGGAAAATGTGCATGTGGAATGTGTTCTTTGGCTTAGACAGAGCATCTGTTAGGCAAGGAAGCCTTTCTGCAATTACAGATAGTCTCTGCGAGGTATCCCTGATAAACTTCCAATGATCCTTAGAAGTTTAGTTTGAAAATCAGTGCACTAAATAGAACATGGAAGAGTGTAAATTTTAATAGGTTTGCCAGGTGCTTGAGCTCCACAGGGGAGTGATGCCATGCATCTGGTGCCTTAGCTCAGTCCAATCAGAATAGTAGGGGTATGCAACCTGGGCAAGGTCTCTCTTTGGTGGTATATGCTAGTGTGCCAGCATGACTTTTTGTCACCTGGCCAAGATGCACCGTGAATCTGGGTGTCCTTAGAGCTGTGGCATGTGCGGCTTAATTATTGTCTGGTCAGTTAAACCTGCCTGAAGAATGTCTGTGGCCCCTGTATCACATTTATTGTAAATCTGCTTAATTCCTCTTTTTATCCTCAAGTGCTGCATTGTTATTTTGCCTTACACCCTGGGCTTGATTTCAGTAGCAAGTAGTTTGAGAATTCAGAAACCAAGGAAACTGGCCCATTCTGGCTTAAAGGAAGTGTCCAAGACTTGCTGATCCTAGCACTGATGTAGTTTCAGGGTTAGAGCCCTGGGGCCCGAGTCCATTCTGAGATTACTGCAGGAACATCTGTTTGTCTCCACTGTATACTTTTAAAACTTGTGAATATCTCAGATTGGGTGTTCATTACTTGTATCTTCTTTGGCAATTTTAAGATACATTTTAAAAAGTGATGGTGATTGTAAGAGACATGAACCTGATTATTAATTTACCTACAATGGGAATTGAAATGGAAGCCAAATGAAATGGATGGAAGGATTTGCAAATTGGTGACCGGTTGAGATGCATGTAGAATACATTAATGTCAAATTTACTAATTTGCTAGGCTGTGGAGGAAGAGAACTCAACAGTTTATTTGATAAATGGAATCCATGTTAACTTTTCAAAGTCCCCAAAATAAACAGCTTAAATATATCTACCTTCAGTGGCGTATGTTGTAAAACTGATCTGAGTATTTTGGGAATCTCAAGAATGTGGTTAATGTACAAACAGCCACTTCAGACTCAAAGGATGATAGCCACACTATCTCAAACTGGTTTTTTCTCTCTTCTGTGTGGGTTTCAGTTAATGTGAGAGGGATATCAATGTTAGTTTGTTGTAGCAAAATGAAACAAAAGTCCAGTGACATCTTAAAGACAAACAACATCCCCCCCCACAAGCATGCATTAGAGGTCAGTTCTTCAGAAGCGTCTGATTCATAAAAGCTTACCATGGAATAAATGCTAGCTTTTAAGATGACACTGGACTTCAGTTAAGTCTCTTAAAAGTTGTGCATTATGGTTGTACATCCATATTTTTGCTGTTGATCCGGGAGTAATGTATATGGTATCTTGGGGAGGGGGAGGGTCCTAATTAGGAAAAGATCCTGAGTGCCAGGAGGTGGGAGAGAACAGTATGTCACAAGTTCTCAACAAATGCAAGATGACTGAAAATCCCATATGTAACATGCATCTCCTTATACAGATCAAAGAGTGTGCCGATGAGATTGATGGGAAAGGCTACCTGGTGTCTTGCTTGGTAGATCACAGAGGAAACATCACCGAATACCAGTGTCACCAGTACATCACTAAAATGACAGCAATAATTTTCAGTGACTACCGTCTGATCTGTGGTTTTATGGATGACTGTAGGAATGATATTAACATCCTGAAGTGTGGGAGCATTCGACCTGCAGAAAAGGTAAGCTGTTACAAAACATGGTTAGCTTCAGAACCCTTGAATGGGATGGCCATGCTGAAGTCAAATAGGGATCCTCCAGAAAAGGGCCAGTTGGTGAGCAAATAGGGATCCTCCAAAAAAAGGTCAGTCTGGGGCAAGTGATTGGGGGGGGGGCAACAGTGGGAGAGCTTCTAGTGTCCTGACCCCACTGCTGGACCTCCTGATGGCAAATGGTATTTTTGGCCACTGTGTGGACTGGATGAGCCATTGGCCTGATCCAACATTAGCTTCCCTTATGTTCTTATGATTCCATGGCCTGCATTTCAAATTCTTTCATTGTATTCCTGGTATTTATTATTTGCTACCTGATAGAGGAGTGTTTGAGGATGAAGATGGTGGTTAGTCTGCAAGGGCATCTCAATCGAACAGTGCCGTTCTTATGGGTGTAGGGGGTGTCCTAAAATGTAGTCTCATCACATAGCAGAGATTTCTTAACAGAGGTTTAGCTGTGTGTTTTCAGCAAGAAAATCAAATGTTTTGTCCATTCCTGTTGGATTATAGTTGTCTTAAAATTTGTTCTGGATTTTCTTTCTGTAGTCCTGCTCCCCGCCCACCCTTCCCAGTTCCACAGCCACTTAGTTCCATTCGATGTATCTGGCACTCTTCTAGCCAATGTTGTTTGTGACCTGTGATGTTTATTTAGAGAATTTATGTCCTGCTTTTCATTAGGAATGCCCTTCTCTAAGTGACTAACAAGCATCATTTAAAAATTACAATAGAATAGACTACACAATAAATAGCAAGATGCATCTCCGAGGAGAGAGAGCTGGGTAAGGGAGTGGGCATGAGCAGCTGGCTCTCAGCCCTTAATTGGCAGCTGGTCTTTCCCCTGGTCGGCTGTTGTCAGGATGCCATCAAGCCTCTTGCAGACTGGGGTGTATTGATGTGTCCATTTCCCTGTGTGCATGCAGCATCAAATCTGAGTCTGAGCATGCTCCCCTGAACTGGTACTTATGTGCTTTCAGCTCTTTCCATCCATCTCCTGGAATGATAGCAAGAGCTGAATTCGAGGTAATTAATCTTCTACGTGGGGATAACATCCTTCTTTGCATTTAGGATGCCCATTCTCAAGGCGAAGTGGTGGCTTGCTTGGAGAAAGGCCTGGTGAAAGAGGCGGAGGAGAATGATCCCCGAATGACTGTTTCAGATCAATGCAAGAAAGCAATTCTCCGTGTAGCCGAGCTCTCTTCTGACGACTTCCACTTGGATCGGCACCTTTATTTTGCATGCCGGGATGATCGGGAACGGTTCTGTGAAAACGTGAGTTGCTTCTTGACCTCCAGTACTCCCGGGTAGGGCCCGGCGCACCCTCCCTTTTTGAGCAAAACTAGCATCGCCCTTTTGACAAGCATAATTTCTCAAATACACAATGCAAATAATTTTGATCTAAAGTACTGTACAAGCAGTCTTGTTATCTCCATTCTGAAATGCACATCGAATCAGTGTTGAATTACTTTCACTAGGACTGCAGATCCAATCCTGGTTTCTAACAGATAAAGAGTGTTTTGGCTAGGGAGACCTGGGTTCAAGTCTAGGCCATGAAATTTATTGGGTGACCTTAGGGCAAATGACTACTTTTTTGTGGGTTTGCTGTGTGGATAAAACTTGCAGTGTAAACTGCTGTGAACTCCTTGGAAACACATACATGGTAGATCACATAATGGTTGGTGTGTAACCATACTGTTGTTGTTCTGTTCCTCAGACTCAGGCTGGAGAAGGCAGGGTATACAAGTGCCTCTTTAACCACAAGTTTGAAGATGCTATGAGTGAAAAGGTGGGCAGCATTCATATGACCAAATGTTGAATTTGTGTGTTTATTGCTACAGTTGTTACTTGTAGCTGCTTTGGATCCATTGAAGGGAGAAAATGTGGTCAAAATGACCAAATGTCAGTTTCCGCTAAACCTTATTTGCTCAAGTTTTTGCTCACATTTGATTTGGGCCAACTTTATTCATGTGCTGGTATCTTCCTGGCTGCTGTTACTGTTTTGACTACTGTAACGTTTTAAAGTATTAGCCAATTCAGGGAGCCAATTCTTGGGGATGAGATATAAATATTTTAAATCAAGACATTCCGAGGAAAGCAATATCCTGCAGAAAGCAGAAAGGAAGCATCCTGATTCTGGGTGGTGAGAGACCAACAGGAACGGATGGACTTTCAGGGTGGCGTCATAAATAAGGAGCAAGTTGAAATGCTTTGAGAAGTGCCTAGGGGAGTGCTTTGAGAAGAGTGCAGTAATCCTGTTTTCAACCCTTCTCTCTCCCACCACCCACCTCATTGCCATGGATTTCCAGAAGCAGTGTAATGTTTCCATGGACAAATTGATGTCTTAAGTTTCATACTTCACTACCAATGTGTTCAGTATCCACCTGTGGCTTGCCTTCAAAAATCAAAGCCTACCAAAGGCTACTGTTCCATTCCTTTTTCCCGGGCAGGAAGAGTTAATATCTGGGTGACCAAGAGGGAGTTGTGTATGTGTCCTCCAATGAGAGGTAGCCCTCTCACCGACACCTTGCTTGTTCTCTCCAGTGCCGCGATGCGTTGACAACCCGGCAAAAACTGATTGCACAGGACTACAAAGTTAGTTATTCTCTAGCAAAGTCTTGTAAAAGTGACCTCAAGAAGTACCGGTGCAATGTAGAGAATCTTCCGCGTTCCCGAGAGGCCCGGCTCTCCTACCTGCTTATGTGTTTAGAGTCTGCAGTGCACAGAGGTAAGGCCCACCTTTCCCTCCTTTATCTGTATATAAAGATGTTTCCAGCAGATGCAGGCTTCTGATGGGAGTCCAGCCACCAGCTCAAGTGCCCATTATTCTCTTAAATCGTGGCTACCACCTGGACCTCTCAGGAAATGGTGGCATGCTCCCCGCCCCTCACCCCACTGGACAATTGGGTTGCCGCCAGTGTAGTCTGGCTGTCTTCCCATCACCATGAGTGCTCTGTGGAGCTGGCTGGAGAAGTGCTGTGGGGTAGTAGTGAAGGACAGAGCAAGGAAATGGAGTGTAAAGAGGACAGAGGAAGGGAAGGAGTGTGAAAGGCGATAAAGGAAAGAATAGAAATGGGGGAGGGAATGAATGGGGCAAAGGAGGACAAAGAAAAAGGGAACTTGGAAAGGGATAATGAATGAGTATGGAAGGGGTCAGGAATTGGGCAACAGGCAAGCAAGTGGGTGCCGGAGGGAGGATGCCATAGCACCCCTGGGCACCATGTTGTGGTTGACTGTGTCCTGTCATCTGCCTAGAGGGCATCAGAGCAGCTCTTGTTGTGCACTGTATTTTTTATATAACCTTTTGGTATGCTGGAAAATCACAAACGTATCAATTAAAAGAGCATATTCAGCCCAATCTCCATACTTTATTGTTTTCAGTGTATCCCAATGGGCATGTGAGCTGTTTCACTGATATGATCACTGTTCACTGCAAAGATCTGTTTCATTTCTTGGGATCAATCTTGGAATGACATTGGCACGTGATCTTGTAAATAATTTCATTGGAAACCAGTTCTGCTGCAAGAGTCTCATTTTGCCAGCTGTGGTCAAGGCAGTGACCTTATTGCCTATAAAATGTCATTTGGTTAGTATCTGCAGAAGGGTAATAGACTTACCCTTCCATTTTATATGCTGTGCTTGGAATGCTGCTTCACATGGGCAGTACTCTGGGAACTGGCCTGTAAACTGGTTCTTCCTACTTGTAAGGTGTTGTGGTCTTGTTCTCTTCAAGGGAAGAGCTAATGCTAGATAATCCGTTGCTTCCCAGATCAAGTTTTGTAGAATGTAGTACTCTTGGCTAAGATGAACAACAATTCTCTCCCTGCTAGAAGAGCTTGTCCATCAGCTTTCTATAAATAGCCCTTGGTTGACAGGTGTGACCCCCCCTTAAATAAGTTCGGTGACCTTGAGGGAAAATGCAGTGAGCTTTTTAGAGGGGAAGCAAAGCTTCGCCTGTCTACTCACTGGAAGCTCATCATGTTCCATCTGGCACCCTGTGATCTCAACAGACCCCCTTGCAGGTTGTGTGTGTGTCTGTGTCTGCCTCTCTCTCTCTCTGTCTCTCTCTCTGTCTCTCTCTCTCTGTCTCTCCCTCCCAGCAGTGCCCTGTTAAACTGATAGGCAGCCAGTGCTCCAGATAGATCTTTGCCTTAACTGTGGATATGTCTGCTAAAATACTGCCAGAGGCAGTCTTTCCAAGTCACTGCTGTCGCTCCACTGCAAAGAAGAATTGGTCTAGAAATTCCTGGCAGCTTTGTAGACATCACAGGCGGTGGGGTGGGGTGGGGTGTGTGTGCTCCCACTGTCATTGTGGGTTAGGAAACATTTGTGCTGATTCGCAGAATGTCTATTGTAACACTATATATTGCCGGTTAAACTTCTCTTCCTGTACAGATCAGAGCAGCCAAGTTGTGCCAATGCAAATACATGATGCACATTAAGGAAAGGGGGCCTTTTTGCATGATTCTGCTAATGCACCCCTAATCCTGGGCTAGGGACAGGAAGCCATGCATGCCATAGAAGTCCCATGCCTGAAGTCCACTCTAGTACTACTTCTGCCTCTCTGTACTTCTTTGCTCACTTACTCCAGGCATGGAACTTTCTTGGACCAGCGCTTAAAGAAAACATTCAAAACTGGTGCTTGCAGAAAGCACAACCAACACTAATGCATTGTGGAGCTACAGCCCTGAATATAATCTGCCCTCCATCTCAGCCTGGCATGCAGTATAGCGGTGTGTGAGTGCAAGTGTGTGAAATAGTGGAAGGCACCCTGTGCTAAGAAGAGGGGGGCTTAAAAACAAGGCCAAACGTATAGGTGACAGTGTTGTCTACCCTCGTTATTTGCTCCTCAGTTCTGAAATAAATTGCTGGAGAAAATAAACCCCACCCAAATATTGCAAAATTATTAAACTGTTTAATGTACGGATGTGCACAGAATTTGTGTGATATGCCATGTAAGCCACTATTAAGCTCAGAACAGCAGTACATGGAATGGATGCGTAATTTCCAGGAAAAGTTTTTTCTTTTGTTTGTTTCTGTTGAAAAAAATAGAAATTTTGGGGAAAAATACTTTCCTATCAAACGTAATAATTTTGCTGCTTTAACAACAACAAAAAACAAATATTCTATGACTTGGTATACATAGTTGTACTGTGTGAAAATATATGTGCCTTTATTTCTACAAGCAGAATTGCCAAATACCCAGTACTTGAGTGAAAGCTGCAAATTGTCACACTCTGTGCTGTCTTAGCACATGTATCTTAATTTTCGCCATCTGAGGTCCAAACTAAATGTTATATATACAAGGCATCCTGCCTGTTTGAGTTTGCATAGGGAACTCCATTGTGAAGCACCACAGGGGCCCAGTTTAGATTGACTGCAGTGCAGCTACCAACCCAAAGCACTGAATGCTGCATGCCCCTCTCCTAGCAAACAACACCCTCTTTGGCCATTTGGGATCAGCCTTATAACTGGCACCTCTTGTGACTTGGCACAGGTCGGCAAGTGAGTAGTGAATGCCAGGGGGAAATGCTGGATTACCGGCGCATGTTGATGGAGGATTTCTCACTGAGTCCAGAGATCATCCTAGGCTGCCGCAGTGAGATTGAGCATCACTGCTCAGGGCTGCATCGGAAAGGCCGCACTCTGCACTGCCTGATGAAAGTCGTGCGAGGAGAGAAGGGGAATGTGGGAGCCAACTGCCAGCAGTCGGTAAGAAGGTGGTAGTGGTGGGGGGGGGGGGCTTCTCTTGTCATTCTTCAGCCCCCTCAATTCCCGATGAGTCCAGTTTCCTTTAAGCTGGGGCCCAGCTTTTATGTGCCCAGAGCAGGATGAAGATAGTCTGGAATCAGCAGGAGATTTCAAGTTTTATAAAAATATTAGCCTGTACTGGCCAGCGTCCTTGGCCTTTGCTATATTCAATGATACACTGCTTGTACAAGGCAACACCGAGGCTTTGTGGAGGGCTTCTGTAAGTGACTCTTTGCCATAACAGCTAAATGGAACCTTTATGTTTAAAGGCAGTAGGGGTGATCCGACCATCCTCCACGGAACCTTCCTCCAATGGAAAGTGAGAGGAAGGCCCCTTAGGCTGGAGGAAGTCTTTACACTTTGCTCACTGGAGTGGCTGGTTTGGGTGTGAACACTGGGAAGTCACCATCTTCATAACCCCATTTGTGAGCTACCAGGGACTGCTGGTTGCAGCTGAAAACAGCATGCGGAACTAGATGGACTTTGCTCTGATCTAGCAAGGAATTTCCTATTAAGGCAACCAGTAGAGCAAGGTGACCTGCATTTGATTTAATATTACTGTGTACAAATGATCTGCCGTCCCCTCAGGTAATCTGGCCTCTGTGCTGGTGTCCTGAAGTGTGTTGCATACCATCCAAACCCTAGTGCCATTTTAGGAAGTACCTAAATTAACTTAGTATTTGCAAGAAAGTGGGGTGACTTTTGCTAGCAGGTATTTTTGCACTTTTAAACTTAAGATTTGTGTGTTATGCTGATGGACCTGGCTTGTTCAGTGCTGCAGGCAGGACATTCTGACTGTCTTAAGCCTTTTGATCTAATCTCACATTACTTCCTCCTAAAGAGAACTAGAAAAACTTGTTCTGGAATGATTTATGGCGTGTGGCTGGTAGGACAAAAGCAGCATTCTAGGCAGAGGGATGGAGCTAGGCTGACTATTCCTCTCAAATTCTGAGGATTTTTCATTAATATGCACAAAAGAAGTTCCTCACTGGTGGAAGAGGGTGTCCTTGCAAGGGTTCATAAATTAAACAGAAGCAACAGTATTGGTGCCCTGCTTGCGTGCTTCCCCCAAACCACAAGAAAAACCTGGGTTTTGTCCAGTTTTTCTCTTAACTAGGCAAAATCAGCAATGTAACCTCTGTTATGGACACAAATGCAAGTCACATGCAGTCTTGCCATTCAGAGGTGAGATTGCAAAGTGGTTGGATCCTGCTGTGTGGTAGAAGCTGGCTTGGTGCTTCAGTTGGCTCTGTCAAACTTTGCAGTTTCCAAGAGTCAGTGAACATAAGAACATAAGAGACGCCAATGTTGGATCAGGCCCATCCAGTCCAACACTCTGTGTCACACAGTGGCCAAAAATACCAGGTGCCATCAGGAGGTCCAGCAGTGGGGCCAGGTGTGAAGTGACAGTACTTCTAATAAAAAGTTGCTGATGAATCAAGTAGAAGGGGGAACGAACCTCCATATTCAGAGGCAATCAACCTCTGAAACTTAGTGTTAGGAGGCAAAGCTAGGGGAAGACCTTGGCCTTTTGTTCCATTCTTTAGCCTTCCAGAGCAGCTGGTTGGCCACTGTGTGAAACAGGATGCTGGACTACAAGGACCACCATTCTGATCCAGTGGGCCTACTCTTCTGTTATGTTCTTATTAGTTAGCTTGACAGTTGTTTGCTATTAAATGGATTCAGGATTGAAAGAGGAATCAGTTTATCATAGGGTTGTAATTCCTGTCAAAATGTTGTCTCTGTTTTCGTAGCAGTGACAAACCTGCATGGGAATATATGGAAAACTTCCCATTCTGCAGCGGCACTCACTGCTGTTAAACATGGGCATGGAGCTAGACTCACAGTTCTGTCAGAGACGAAGTCCAAGATAATCCCCCAAAGTGCTCTGCCATTTTAAATTATTATTAATATTGTAAAATACCCCATGTCTCCCTTTCCTCCTCCAGCTTCAAACGCTGATCCAGGAGGCTGACCCTGGTGCTGACTACCGCATAGACAGAGCTTTGAACGAGGCCTGTGAATCAGTGATACAAACTGCCTGCAAACACATCCGTGCTGGAGACCCCATGTAGGTGATGGAGCTGGCCATGTAGTGCTGTGTCTCTTGCTGTGACTCGTTACGTTGCATCTCTCTGGCCAGAAGCCAGGGGATGGAAGGGATGGGCTCAGCGTGTGGAAGGATTTGGTCTGGATTTATGTTTGAACTTTTTTCCATCCTGTATCTTCACCCTCGGTCTTTCAAGCGGAAGGTGGGAAAGCCTGGGCCAGAGGGAAGCGCTTTCTGTTCGTGCAAATCAAGCGGATGTTGCCACATTCCCTTGTTCCGTTTTTTTTAATGGACGGTTGTCTCTCCTCCAGTGAGAGAGGCCAGTTGGTGCAGTGAGGCTGTTGGAGGCTTCACAGTTTCTGAATACCACCTTGCTCAATCTAACGCCCTGCATTTCCTTTAGGATCCTCTCTTGCCTGATGGAGCATCTGTACACAGAGAAGATGGTTGAGGACTGTGAGCATAGGCTCCTGGAGCTCCAGTACTTTATCTCACGGGACTGGAAGTGAGTGCTTGGGGGGGTGGGGGTTGTTGCTCTTGCAGGCATTGCAATGACCCTGCTGACCATTTGGATACAGTTGGGCCGAAGAGGACTGGCTCCTTGAGTGAGTCTACAGGCTCCAGCTCTCAACAGGGGCTTTTATTTAGACTTGAAAAATGCCAGACTGTTTCATTGGGAAGTGGCACTAGAAATGCGTCTGGCTGCTCCTCTTATGATTTTTGACTTCTGGTTTTCATACTTGTTTCAGGTTGAAATAGTGTATTCCAGGGAGGGGGAGATGTCTTTGATAGTGGGGAAAGGGCATCTCAGTACCAGATGGTGATCTGAAGGATATATATCTCTCTCTTTTTAAAAAATAGATTGGATCCTGTCCTCTACCGCAAGTGCCAGGGAGATGCGTCTCGACTTTGTCACACACACGGCTGGAACGAAACAAGTGAGATGATTCCTCCCGGGGCCATCTTCTCTTGCCTGTACAGGCATGCCTACCGCACTGAAGAGCAAGGAAGAAGGGTAGGGGCATCAGCCAGCTGTTTTGGCAGCTGTTGTTCATCAAAGAATGAATGTGATGGGTTTATCTGTGAAGGGTAGACCTTGCATATTGCTGAAGTTGTAGAGCAGGGGTGTCAAACATAAGGCCCGGGGGCCAGAACCAGCCCGTCCAGGGCTCTTATGCGGCCTGTGAGCAACTAGAGCAGGGGAGGGAACAGGAGACTGCTCGGGGGCAGTGAGCAGAGCCACTCTGTGGCTTCAGCATGACAGAACAACCTCGTCTACAGCAGCCAAGCAGTGTGGGGGTGCCCATATGGGTTTTTCTTTACACTACCCTCCCAGGCCACGGGGCCCTCCAGTAAGGATACACCAACCTGGAGCTTACCAGCTGCTGTTCTTTATATCTCCGGTACCTGGCATTATGTTTATGGCACACACGGTCTGGCCCAACAAAGTGACATTTATGTCAGATCCAGCCCTTGTAACAAATGAGTTCGACACCCCTGTTGTAGAGGAACTGGTGATCATGGAATAAGTAGAAACGAGAGCTGTTCCTCCTTTCCACAGGCTGCTTTATGTTCCATGTGAGGTTGTGTGTAACCCCAAGCTCTCATTGTGATGAAATCAATTTTCTTGGGTTGGGCAAAGGCTTTGCCAGTGTGGCGTGGCGGTTAAAGTGTCTGGCTGGGATCTGGGAGACCCAGGTTCAGGTCTCCACTCTACCACAGAAGCTTGCTGAGTGACTCTCAGCCTAACTGAACTTCACAGGAGTGTTGTGATGATAAAATGGGAGGACAGGAGAATCATGTCAATCATTTTGGGTCTCCCAGATCCTAATCTGACACTCTGTGGCACACACTGGTGGTGTCTTTCTGTTGCAGGCACGCCCCATTTTCCTGCTTGCTTTAAACAAGACGCCAGACTAGTTCTTTGATTAAATACTTTGAAGCAGGAATCTGAGGAGGCAGCGAGAGGAGCAGTGAGTCAAAACTGCCCACTGGGTCAGAATCAAGGATACCGCTCCAGACTTGAGTGGGTGGAGGCCAAGAATAGCATAAAGGAGTTGCTGTCCGCTGCTGCCTGGGGTTGGGGGATTGTCCCTCCCGGATCAGAGCAGTTGGGATCCTTCATCTGTACCCTTGGTTTTCGGCAGCTGTCTCGTGAATGTAGAGCGGAAGTACAGCGGATTCTGCACCAGCGTGCCTTGGATGTGAAACTGGACCCAGCTCTTCAGGACAAGTGCATGATCGATCTGGGGAAGTGGTGCAGTGAGAAAACAGAGACAGGACAGGTATCCCAGACATTTTTTTAAAAATTCCTTTTCTGGGAAAAGAAGGGGGAAACCCAGTTGCCTGCAAATAACACCCCCAACACACTTGTTGGATTCTGAGGTGCTTTGGCACAGCTTGGAATATGAGAAAATATTCCATCGCTGTGAGCTTGCTCACATGAAATGTTTGGAAGCTTGATTGGCTAACTTTCTCTGGGTAGGTACAGTTAAAAAAATGCCAGAGAGAGCAATTCGGAAGCTCCTGGGCTTCATAAACCCTGTGTGTTTTGCATGAGGAATGAACTTTAGCTGTGCATTTAAAAAAAAAATTTATACCACTTTAATAAGCTTTCGGTTAGGTTTATTTTAACGCCTAGGCCAAAGAATTCCTCCTTCTCAATGGGGAATGTCCTCTGAATTGGGGAAGCATTTCAGTCTCTCAGATCACTCAGTTTCTGATCTCCAGAAATCCCCCATCCTTCAACAGAAGAACTTCAAAAGGACACTCCAGTGTCAAACAGCTGGATTTGAATGAATTAACAGGTTTTTCACAACTCCCTACCCCCCACGAGACTTTTAAAAACTTAAGATATTTATTGTTTTTACACAAAAAAATTAACATGGCAAACAAGCCCCATGTAGCCCACTCCCCTCCCTCTTCCTTAATGGGTCCTATTAGCAGAGAAGGAAAGAGAGAGGTGGGGGGAGGTAGGGCAAGAGCAGAGGTTAGAAAAGTAATGAGGGGGAAAGGGGGGGAAAACAAGAACGAAAAGGCAACAAAGAAAGTTGCAAGAAAAATACATATAGAGGAGAAAAAATGGTTGAAAGCATTGTGGGAGTGTTGGTGAGTCCACCCTGTCTTGCCCGAGGCGCCAGTTTTTCTCCCAGCAGGCCCTGTCGATATTAAATAGCAGTAGTAATACCAGCAAATGCAATGATTTCTTGGAGGGGTCTCTTTCATGTTGGTTATTGTTGTAAATGTTCAGGTTTATACTTGGTGCAGGACATTTCTAGAGTCAGTTAAGACAAGAGGATCTTCGCTTCCACAAACGTTCCCAGGAACGCTCGTAGTCATCAGTCTTGTAAAGTTCCATCACACCATAAAGCAGAGCAGATACAGAATTTGCAAATGGTTGTATTAAATATTAATTTCTACCATAAATCACCCAGAATTAGAAAGAATAAAATGAAATGAGTTCAATTATAAAGAATTTTAAGAGGCCTCTGGATCCTGTTGTTATATCTTGCACAGAATACTGCTGGGTGTTTCATAAAGGTTTCAACAGCTTTTTCCTGGGCCAGAGCCCTTGTGTACATATAAAGCCTTTACGAAGGTCAACGATTTCTTTAGAAAAATCATTGAAGAGGGGGAAATCTTAACGTGATTTGGGCCCCATTTCAGTTGACCCAGCTTTCTCGCTCATCTTGAAAGGTCTTCCTTGGTGGCCCTTGAATGGGTTGCCGTATCCCAGATCTGACCCTGTGAGCCCTCTTAACAAGATCATAACTTTCTGGAAGGGACAGGCTGTCTCTTAAAATAGATTGTCTATCCCTTCTAGGAATTCTCTGACCCCCACTAGGTGAAAATTATTACAGTGGTTTATACTTTCTTGGTCTAAGAAAGCTGTTTTAAAGCTGTTACCTTAGATTGAAGTTGTTGAATAGAAGCAGACATAGAAACAGAAGAGTCTTCTTGGTCTGAGATCCTGCCCTTTGCCTTTGTTAGCTGTTCAGCTCCCTGCTTCTGAGGAGATTTCAGTTCAGTGAGCTCAGATCTGACAGAGGGCAGTCCTTCCTGTACTTCTTTAATGCCTTTGGTGTCCTTGAGGGCCAAAATCAGTGGATCGTCTGTGGCCGCAGTTGGGAGAGCAACCTCAGTATTAAGTTCAGCTGCAGTGGCCATTTTGGTTTTGACCTGTAGAGTCTTATCGCTAGTGATGTCTACCTCCTGCCATCTTGAAGCAGCTTAAATAGTTCAAGCACTGTCTCCAAATGTGCCCAAGAGCAAAATATACACAATGCTGCTGTGTTGAATGAAATCCAATTGAGATGAGGGCCTGATGTCAGTAGACTGGGCCTGTAGAAGAGGCCTGGAGCTCACTCAGACATGCCGTGTACAGCTCGGAGGCTCCGCCCCACTCCACCCCCATGAGACTTAATTAAAATAGTGAGGGGGGAAAATCTCATCTTAACAAAACCAGAGACTCCCACCCATTACAGCTGTTAAGTAGCTTAGCATTACTAATGAATGGTCTCTGTACTTTTACTGATCATATTTTGTCACTCCCAGAACATGCCCCCCTTGGGGGATGCCACCTTCTGCCATCTCGCTGGTCTCTGTGGTGGGACGCTCCACAAGCCTCAGAATGGGAGCCGAGGGGCGTTTGGTTCACTCGTGTCTGCCTACTCCCGGCTGGAGGACCCTTCTACGCAGCCTTAGGCCTCCAACCTGCTCCTCCCCAGCTTGCTGTCAGGAGCCTCCTCTTATACTTCCTCCCACTCTGCTAACCCCTGCCCTGGCTCCCCTTGGAACTGGCGCCTGCCCGTTAGTCCTGGGGCGTGCCCATTAGCCTTAGTCCTCCGGGGAACCACCACCCACTCTTACCTCAGCTTTGGCCAGGCCTGTACCCTGTAGAATAAGGTCATGGCTTGAGCTGGGAGCCATGCCTCCTCCCCTGTCTCTAGGATGGAGCTGGGCCTGGGTGGCATTCTCCAGCTTCAGGGCACCTCGGCCAGACTCTTCCTGCCTCACCTTGGGCTGCCTGTCACCTTTTAGGAGCCTTGTAGTTCTTGGAGACTTACTTATATTTCCTTAGTGACAACATAAAAGCCTTCCTAGTTAAGCCTTGAGTATGTGTTAAAGCTGCTGCAAAAAACTTCATTTCCTGACATCCCTGGGGATGAAAGGGTCCCTCACCTCAGCCCTTCCACCTGCTTGGTGTGAAATGAACTTCTGGTATTTTTCTCCCTGTGACTGGAGGTCTTAACTCTTCTTCTCATTGATGTTGAATTTTGCACATTAGCTTGCATTAATCAATCAATTCAGTGGCTGGGAGCTTTTAATAGGAAGGATTTTACCTCTTTCTCAATATTTTGCTGCCCACCTGAAAGGTTCCCCCCCCCTTTACTCACTTTTGCTGTTTCCATATTGCAATATTTCCATATTCCAAATTTGTTTTCAGCATGTTCAGAGCTGAGACTTATTCTCTCTGTGACCCTCCTGTTCTTTTATAGGGGTTCAAATATATCTTTTTTTCCCCTTTGTGGTCTCTGTGCAGTTCCATGTAGGCTCTGCGGTGGCACAGAAAGCAACTCAGAAAGTTTGTAGAGCTGCACCTTGAGAATTGGCACTCGGATCTCCTCCCCAAGAGTTGGGAATATCCCTCTGGGCATGTGGTGAATGCTCAGTTCTGTTCTGGTTGCCACAGAGCGAGCAGCCCCATGGCAGTTCTGGGGATTTATCTTCTTTGGTTAAGATTACTCGACTTCTGCCTATTATGTACAGCTTTGCCAACCCCTTCCCCTGTCTCCTCCAACTTCAGCAGGCCTATGGAAAAGCAACCTAGTTTTTAATGGACTGTGGAGGAATGTTAGTCGTCCCCAGTAGCCACAGTCTCTGCCTCCTGTGCTGTGGGGGAGAGTAATAAAGTAAATCCTTGTTCACCAAACATCATGGAGGAGCCATACCTCTACATTTAGGGCTCTTCCTGACCTTGTTGTGTATAAAGGTGGTTCAGCTGACCAGTGCTGAGTCCACACAGCCTTACTGTCCTCTGTTGCTGGAGCCAGGACTTAATTTACAGTTTTCATGCCTCTGCTTTATGCTGCTCTTGGGATTGAAGGTTAACCAGCTTACAAACTCCTCTATCTCAGCTGTGCTTAAACCAAGCAATCAACACAAGGGTTTGAATGATCTGCATGTTGCAACAGCCAAACTGGACAGAGAATGAAGATGTAGCGCACTGAAGCCATGGAGTCAGTGGAAATTATGGAGGTTTAATTTCCCTCTATTCAGGTGCTGGTGGTTCCTCCATCCAAAGGGTCTTGAATAGAACAGCAAAGACACTGCATGGAGCCTTGGGTAGGTTCCCATCAGCTGTCTTACTAGCAGAACACTGAGCTTATACCAGACAGGCGTGTCACAGTTGTTCACCCTCAACTGGGCCAATAGACACAGACGTTCTTACGTCTTTCAGCTTGACAACAGCTCCCTAAGGGCCTCTGTCTTTGGAAATGGACACTGAAACCAAGTAACACTTTTCCGCAAAGGAAAGAGCTGATCCTACCCCTTCCCCATGGTAACTGTTTTGTGATTGGACTTGTTGGCCATTGCAGTCATTTTGTGGTGGGACCAACTATCCTTTTTTACAGTTTCAAAAGTCCTACCTGGCAGCTGGTGGTGGTGGGGAGGTTCCTTTCCTGGGGTCTTCTGCCGCAGGTCCTACCTGGCAGCTGCTGGTGGTGGTGAGGTTCCTTTCCTGGGGTCTTCTGCCATATGTGCAAAGTGATGACCTCACCGAGAAGTGACATCATCACACCGCAAGTGAATCGCCACCCCCCTCTCTATTAACGTTCCTCATCAAAGGCTCCTAAGTAAGCTCAGTAGTCATGGGATAAAAGGACAAGTCCTCTTGTGGATCAAAAACTGGCTAATTAATAGGAAACAGAGAGTGAGTATAAATGGGAAATTTTCTCAGTGGAAGGGGGTAAGCAGTGGGGTACTGCAGGGATCAGTACTCGGACTGATGCTTTTTAACTTGTTTATTTTTGGAGTTGGGAGTAAGTAGTGAAGTGGCTAAATTTGCAGAGGACACGAAGTTGTTCAGGTTTGTGAGAACCAGGGAGGATTGTGAGGCACTCCAAAGGGATCTATTGAGGATGGGCGAGTGGACGTCAACATGGCAAATGCGGTTCAATGTGGCCAAGCGCAAAGTAATGCACATTGGAGCCAAAAATCCTAACTATAAATACACACTGATGGGGTCCAAATTGGCAGAGACTGACCAAGAGAGAGATCTTGGAGTCGTAGTAGATAACTCAATGAAAATGTCTAGACAGTGTGTGACTGCAATAAAAATGGCCAATGCTATGCTGGGGATTATTAGGAAGGGAATTGAAAACAAATCAGCCACTATCATAATGCCCCTGTATAAATCAATGGTGCAACCTCATTTGGAGTACTGTGTACAGTTCTAGTCACCACACCTCCAAAAGGATAATATAGCATTGGAAAAAGTGCAGAGAAAGACAACTATAATGATAAAAGGGTTGGAACACTTTCCCTATGAAGAAAGGTTAAAATGCTTGGGGCTCTTTAGCTTGGAGAAACGGTGGCTGAGGGGTGACATGATTGAGGTTTACAAGATTATGCATGAGATAGAGCAGGTTGAGAAAGAAGTACTTTTCTCCCTTTCTCACAATACCAGAACTCGTAGGCACTCCATGAAATTGCTGAGTAGTCTAAAAGGAAGTACTTCTTCACCCAGAGAGTGGTTAACACATGGAATTCACTGCCACAGGAGGTGGCGGCGGCTACAAGCATGGACAGCTTCAAGAGGGAATTAGATAAGCATATGGAGCAGAAGTCCATCAGTGGCTATTAGCCACAAGGTATAGACAGGAACTCTCGGTCTGGGGCAAGGGATGCTCTGTAGTCTTGGTGCTTGGGGTGGGGGCTTCTAGTGTCCTGGTCCCACTGCTGGACCTCCTGATGGCACCTGGCATTTTTTTGCCGCTGTGTGACAGAGTGTTGGACTAGATAGTCCATTGGCCTGATCCAACATTGGCTTCTCTTATGTTCTTAGGGCAGATTGGAGATGGAGACCGGCTGGTAGTTGGCCAATTCAGCCAGATCCAGAGATTTCTTTTTTCAGGAGAGGACAGACTACAGCTTCCTTAAGCTTCAGATTTCAGGACATCAAGAAATTAACCTTCAGCAAAGTAGGCTGGAGGTTAATTAAGGGAAACAGCAGAATGTTGAAAGGAGACCTGATGTGGCAGTCTGGTTCTGACAAGAAGCTTAAAGGCGGTTCTTTATACTTCCACCATGAACATTTGTTTAACTGGTGACTGATAAGTAACAACCTGGATACAGAAAATAAATGTAGCAATATGGTTCAACGTGCAGTGGTTGGAAGTAACTCGGTCCAAAGGAAAATCTCAAAAGCTGAGGAAAACAGCAGCTTCCAGTTTATCAAATGAGTCTTCAGTACCAAAAAGACATCACTTTGGTGTTAGAGGAACACTTGGCCAACTACGGGTTTTCCTGTTTTCAGTTGGAGGTTGCCATATTCTGTTTTTCCCAGAAAACCAAAGGTGAAGTTTGGCACCCACTCTACCTAATCTGTTCAAGGTGGCCTTCTGCACAGGGCAAACAAACAGCTTCAAGACCTGAAATGTCTCCCCCATTCTTTTTAAACATTCAGCCTGATGTAGAGTTATAGCACAATTAAAAAAACAACTTTCACCGTATGCTCTTTTGGTTTCTCCTACTAAAGTACTATGTAATGTTAATGAGATGTTTGTCTCTTATATGGGAAAAAAGAACAAATTAAAAGTAAACATTTTGTACTTTGACTTTTAAAAATAGAGTTCATTTTGGCTTTGAAATGTTGCTGTGTACGTACGACCTGTGCTTAACTTTGTAAAGCAGGAAGCCACTTTATCTGCATGTGCATTGGAAGGGAACCAAGTGGTTTTTGCAGTAATCTGTTAATTAACTCCTACCTAGAGCAGACATAGTGACTCTTGGGCAGGGGGTTGTGTTGGGTGATCAAAGCTGCTAGAATCCACAGCAGAGATGCAATAGGGACAGGTAGCTTCAACAGCCTTGCTCCCTGGGAAGACAAGCCACCATGGAGGCCTTGGTGTGTTAGGAGAACAATAAAGAGGTTCGGCCAGAGAAGTCTCAAGGGTGCCTGGAGATGAACCTTTTTTCTGACACTGCCACATACTGGCTTAAGACTTTTTTTTGTCCTGTTTAGGAACTTGAGTGCCTCCAGGACCATCTGGATGACTTGGTGGCCGATTGCAAAGACATAGTTGGAAACCTTACAGAACTAGAATCTGAGGTAAATTAGGTTTGACTTGAATTCAAAGAAAAGCTCCAGTGTTGTGGCCATTGTGTTTGATCTCTGTGATTGATTGCCCAACAGTACTAAAGTGAATGCAAATTTACTTGTATTTTTTTTTGTTTTTTTAAAGTTCTGTCTTGCTTTTCCATCACACTAATGCACAAGGCATTCTGACCATTAAATGAAGAAAAGGGAGGGGGGGAGCTGGACTTTAATTGGCTGCCCGGAAAGTAGGTCGGATATTTTCAAATCTATATTAGAAGTGATGTACAGTCAGGAAAATGAATACCCACTCATTCTTTTTTGGAAAGTGTATCCCTGTTTCTGTTTGATTTTACATTTGGACAACATCGCCAGGCTGAAAATATAAAATAATACTGTTCGGTTACACAGCAGTGGGAAAAGAAATAAGGATCCTGAAGCCACAGATTAAAACTCCCCAAAGGATTTAAGAAGTAGTAGATTTTTCCTGGCGTTTAAAAGAAATCATGGTGGATGGCTAGGCAAATAGGTTTGGGGGGTGGGTGTTTAACAGATGGGGAGGGAATGTGGCATGGTATCTTGTCAGATCTTGGAAGCTAAGCAGGGTTGGTACTTGGAAGGGAGGCCACCAAAGAAGACTCTGCAGAGGAAGACAATGGCAAACCACCTCTGCTTCTCACCTGCCTTAAGAGAGCCCCTTGCTGGGATTGCCATAAATCAGCAGCAACTTAACGGCACTTTACACACACACATTGAACGGATGAGATGTCATAGCACAGAAGGCCATATTGCTGGCAGCTATTCCCTTTACAGTGAATGGTTTTGTACAGATCCCCTTTGCTTGTGGCAGATATTTTGGGCTACGAGGTTTAAGGGATAGTTGTTGAAATCAACCGTTGCTTCCAAGGACTCATATTCTGATATGGGAATTGCTCTCCATACGGGAGTTCTGTCTCTAGAGAGCTTAACACCCAGTAGGGCTGTTAGTTGTTCATTGCACTGTAAAGTTTGCACTGCGTTGCACACTGTGAAAGGCCTCATGAAACGCTGGCATTGCTGTGTTGAAAAGGTAACCTTGGGGAGTAAACGCATACTTCTTCCTCTGGCAGGATATTCAGATTGAAGCTTTGCTGATGCGAGCATGTGAGCCAATCATCCAGACCTTCTGCCACGTAAGTGAATCCCATGTTTGTTTGTACTGGACTTCAAAAACAAAAAGGGAGTTGCAGTCTTGCATTCCAGTACTGTTGCAGGACAGCCACATAACTACTGGTGAGGAAATGAGCATTGTGTGTATGCTTTGATGCTGTGGTGGTGGCGGCGGCTCGGAATGTGGTAGTGGGAATTCCGCCTTAGCTTTCATTTTTAAAAAGGCAAGATTTTGTCTACTCTTTCTTTCTCTCCTCCCCCGCCCAATCACGCATTCAGGAAGTGGCAGACAACCAGATTGATTCGGGGGACCTCATGGAGTGCCTTATTCAGAACAAACATCAGAAAGAGATGAATGAGAAGTGTGCAGTGGGTGTCACGCACTTCCAGCTGGTGAGTCTGTTGGCCTTGTGGCACTTCTTAGCTTGACCCAGACTGGGAGTCGGTGCCAGTTGAGGCCAGTTCCTGGAAACCAAGCTACCAATGTTTGCTGCTGCCTTCAGTGCTGTGGTGGCTGGTGTGATCTTATTGAAATTCCTAATTTTCTATTTGCTCCCTGGAATTACATCGCGACCACTTCTTCCTAGACACTGATCTCACCAGTTTGCACAGAAGGTAGTTAACCCCTGTGTATGAGTTTGCTTTCGCCTCCCTGGCACCATCATGGAACTCTGAAAGGGATGGGTTAGTTTGAAGTGGAGAGACCCCCTGAGGCTAGTTAATGAGCCATTGCTGTGCCCTGTGAATGACTTCTGATGTCTGACATTAAAAAGAGCTCCCTTAACTTTTTATGTCTGTTCTCCACAGCTTCAGATGAAGGATTTCAGGTTCTCTTACAAGTTTAAAATGGCCTGCAAGGAGGATGTGCTGAAACTTTGTGCCAACATTAAAAAAAAGTATGTATAGAATTGACTCGGGGCGGGGCGGGTGTTAACTAAAGAAACTGCTGTGTTTTGAATCTGGCCAGAGCCAAGAGTTTTGGCCTTTGGTTCAGACTGACATGGTAACACTTTTCCCTCCGGCTTTCAGGGTGGATGTGGTCATCTGTCTGAGCACCACTGTGCGCAATGACACCCTGCAGGATGGAAAGGAGCACCGGGTCTCCATGAAGTGCCGCAAGCAGCTACGTGTCGAAGAACTGGAAATGGTAAACAGATACCGGCTGTGGAGGGGCTATGGTAGCATGTGCCGTGCATGCATAAGACCCCCAGTTCAGTCCTCGGCATCTCCAGTTAAAGGGATCAAGCAGGGACGTGATGGCTAAGCAGATCTTGGAAGCTAAGCAGGGTCAGCCCTGGTTAGTATTTGGATGGGAGACCAACAAGGAACTCCCAGAACTGCAATGCAGAAAAAGGCAGCGGCCCACCACCTCTGTCTGTCTCTTGCCTTGAAACCCCTACAGGGTCATCATAAGTCAGCAGCATCTTGACGGCACTTTACAGAGACACAGGAGGTGATGTGAAAGACCTCAGCCTGAGACCCTGGGGAGCTGCTGCCAGTCTTGAGCAGACAGTACTGACCTTGGTGGACCAATAGTCTGATTCCGTACAAGGCAGCTTCATGTGTTCATATGTTGGATGTCACTAATAGGATGTCACTTTACTTCCAGAGCTAGAGCTGGAATTGACAAAATCCCTTTCTTAGTATATCTCGCTTGCGTGCCCATCAGAATGCCTGGTGGCCCCTTGGATTTTTTTTGTTCCTGTCTAATGGACACCCCCTTCTCTGTGTGTTCTGCCTCTGGCTTATGGCAGGTTTCTGTTCACACATTGGTTTTTACCAAGCCAAGACCATGTCCCGTCTGAGGATCTTCCATCAACCAGCTTGTTTGGACCCTTGTTCGGTCACCTAAATGGCATTTTTCCTGGGCAAGTGGGTGATGAATGCACAGGCAAAGGAGATGTGGTTCGAGCCATAGCTAGCCTTCAGCGCCTGAGCCAGAGTGTGGCATCAATTTGCTCTAGTGCACTTTTAAAATGGATTGGCATGCTTTGTGTGCCCTTCTCTCCATTCTCTTTTGGGTCTGAAATGTTATGATTTTGTCTTGCAGACTGAGGATATCCGTCTAGAACCAGACCTTTATGAAACGTGCAAAAATGACATCAAGAGCTACTGTCAGAATGTTCCCTACGGCAATGCCCAGGTAACTGATCTTGGATTTTTTTTCTTGCTGTTTACTCACTTCTGATTTTTTTGGAAAAAGATCCTCCTAACGGCCCCCGTTAACTATCTTTTGGTAACACCCTTCCGCCTGCATTTCCAGCAAACACAAATTACTGTTAGGATGTACATGTGTACAGGTATCTTTTTTGTTTGTTTTGTGCGGGCAGAATTGGCACAATTGATATTCAGATTTTAAGAAGGGGGAATATGTATATTTGCACATATGTACATATTTGCATATACAGACATATACCCAACATAAAGAAGGCAGGAAGAGCAGGAGAGGATCCTACAAGTTGGACAGGTGTATATTAGAAGAAGAGAAGAAGATTGGATTTATACCCCGCCCTTCCTTCACTACCCAAAGGTGTCTCAGAGCGGCTTACAAACTCCTTTCCCTTCCTCTCCCCACAACAGATATCCTGTGAGGTAGGTGGGGCTGAGAGCTCTGACAGAAACTGCTCTTTTCCAAGGACAGCTGTGCCAGAACTACAGCTTGCCCAAGGTCATCCAGCAGGTGCAAGTTGAGGAGTGGGGAATCAAACCCTGTTCTCCCAGATTAGAGTCCGCGCACTTAACCACCACACCAAACGGGCTCTCCAGATTAGTAGTCAGATCTAACCATTCCAAAAACTGAATTCTGATTTTTTTGCCTAAATGTTTATATAATTTGTTGTCTTCTGTGAAGAGTCTACTTCTTAGGAGCAATGCTCCCTCTATGCTATGGAGTCCTGTGAGCAAAAATGCTTCTTTGTGAGCTACTGGCATTAAAGTTGGGAACAAGTTATTTGGCTGTTGTATAAATTAGTTTGCTCTGGAGTCATCCTTCTTGCGCTAAGACAAAAATGTGTGAGCTGGAGGCTACAAAACTGTGAGCTAGCTCACACTAACTCAGCTTAGAGGGAACACTGCTTAGGAACCAGTTTACACGCACACTGCTTCTCAAAGGAAGCTTTGGCTCACCCAGCTTGTACTGCCAGGTGTTCAGCAAGTAACTGCGGCACTTGAGATCCAGCCTTCCTTAGAGGCAATCAGAACCTATGGGAATATAGCCTAAAGTTAAGGGTGTACATTCAAAGGAGCAAGAAAAATTCACTATGAAATTAATTTCCTTGGCCACCTCTGATTAAAACAATTCCAGGATTTTATGGGGCCATTTTTGCCACATTGTCAGAAATTTGAATTAACAAAAGAATTAGAGAGAAATGCTGACTAGTGAAGGCAGCACTGTCTCAAATTTTAGACCCTGTTCATTTTTGACCTTAATATTCCTTAGAGTTTTGCTGTTGAGTCCCTGCTTTTAGGCTACATACTTTCAGTCTTATATATTACTTGTACCCTTGATCCTTTTAATTCTAACCCTTTATCAGTTTAGCATCCTGCTCAAATTACATTATCTATAACACACTTTGGGCAAGGCCCCATCAGTGCCAGGACAAACAGTTCCATTATTGGTCCTGACCTAGATACAATGAAGCTTAATATAATTTGGAAATGCTTTTTCCCTTTTATTCCACTTTATCCTATGTTACTTTTTTATATGTGGGTCATTTGTTGTTGTTCAGTCACACAGTCAAGTCTGACTCTTTGCGACCCCATTGGACCACATCACGCCAGGCCCTCCTGTCTTCCGTAGTGCTCCGGAGTTTGCTTAACTTCATGTTCATTGCATCAATAACACTGTCTAACCATCTCATCCTTTGCTGCCCCCTTCTTCTTTGACCTTCAATCTTTCCTAGCATCAGAGTCTTCTCCAGTGAGTGCTCCCTTCTCATTTGGTGGCCAAAGTATTTGAGCTTCAGCTTCAATATCTGGCCTTCTAGGGAACAGTCAGGGTTGATTTCTTGTAGGATTGACTGTTTTTATCTCCTTGCAGTCCAAGGGACTCTCAAGAGTCTTCTCCAGCACCATAATTCAAAATAATCTATTATTCAGCACTCAGTCTTCCTTATAGTACAGTTCTCGCAGCCATATATTACTACTGGGAATACCATTGCTTTGACCATACAGACTTCTGTTGGCAGGGTGATGTCTCTACTTTTTATTATGCTGTCTGGGTTTGCCATCGCTTTCCTCCCAAGGAACAGGAGAAGGGTATAAGTAATTTCATGGCTGCAGTAACCGTCTGCGGTGATCTTGGATCCCAGGAACGTGAAGTCTGTCACTGCTTCCATGACTTCCCCTTCTATTTGCCAAGGAGTGATGGGGCTGGATGCCATGATCTTAGTTTTTTTGATGTTGAGTTTCAAGCCAACTTTTGCGCCCTCCTCTTTTACCCTGAGCAAGAGGCTCTTGAGGTCCTCTTCACTTTCTGCCATTAGAGTGGTATCGTCTGAATATCTGAGGTTGTTGATCTTTTTCCCAGCAATCTTAATTCCCGCTTGTAATTCATCCAGGCCAGCATTTCGCATGATGTACTCTGCATATATATTAAATTAGCAAGGTGACAATATACATCCTTGTTGAACTCCTTTTCCTATGCTAAACCAATCAGTTGTTCCATATCCAGTTCTAACTGTCGCTTCTTGACCCTTATGCAGGTTTCTCAAGAGACATGTGAGGTGGTCTGGTACTCCCATCTCTTTAAGGACTTGCCATAGTTTGTTGTGATCCACACAATCAAAGGCTTTAGTGTAGTCAATGAAGAAGAAGTAGATGCGTTTCTGGTACTCCCTTGCTTTCTCCGTAATCCAGCGAATGTTGGCAATTTGATCTCTAGTTCCTCTACCTCTTCGAAACCCAGCTTGTACTTCTGGCAGTTCTCTATCCACGTACTGTTGAAGCCTAGCTTGTAGGATCTTGAGCATGACCTTGCTAGCGTGTGATATGAGTGCAATTGTGCGATAGTTTGAACATTCCTTGGCATTGCCCTTCTTTGGGATTGGAATGTATACTGACCTTTTCCAATCCTGTGGCCACTGTTGCGTTATCCAAATTTGCTGGCAAATGGAGTGCAGAACTTTAACAGCATCATCTTCTAAGACTTTGAATAGCTCAGCTGGAATACCATCACCTCCACTAGCTTTGTTGTTAGTAATGCTTTCTAAGGCCCATTTGACTTCGCACTCCAGGATGTCTGGCTCAAGGTCAGTGATTACACCGTGGTGGTTGTCAAGGACACCACTCCCCTCATGACCAGTTATCACCATGGTTTTCTTAGCAGTGCTGTTTAATTGCAGATTATTGAGTGTCTGAAGGAGAACAAGAAGCAGCTCAGCACACGCTGCCACCAGAAGGTCTTCAGGCTCCAGGAGACAGAGATGATGGATCCAGAACTGGACTACACTCTTATGCGGGTTTGCAAGCAGATGATCAAGGTGAAGGCAGCTGGTTGATGGGAGAAGCTGGGGCAAGTTTCCTTCTGGAATGGGGCTGTAACATGCATGACTCTTTTGATGGAACTCCCCCTGCCCCTGCAGGGATGCATGTATAGGTGAGGCTAATTCTTGGATTTTGCTGAAAAGATCTGTGGTTGCATAGAGTGGAATCCTGCCAGCTGCTGGTCATGCAAAGGAAAACAAAAACCATGTGGGATTCTTGGTTGTGATGGCTTCCCCATGTTCCTCTGAGGCAGAAACTGCTAGAAGTGGCCTGTCTTCTCTGAGCATCCACAGACGTTTGACATGGGATGAATTAGTAAAACTGATAATACTCTTGCTGAAAATATGTTTGACAATTTTAGGTTCACAGTCAAACCCATGGGTTTGGATGTATTTAATGGTTCCTCCCCCC